>NC_045979.1:20987815-21287815 GCF_010909765.2 Amblyraja radiata | reverse complement strand
GATTCCACAGAGATTTTAAGTGTATCCAAACTTTTGAAAAAGCTTTCTCAGACTTTTGACCAGAAGTATTTTTAATGCCAAATTGAACTTGACCTAATTTATGAAGCTGGGACGTATCTGCAAACCTACAAATAGAAACACACCTTCAGTAGATTTGACACACATAGATTGTCCCATATCAGTTGATCAAGCTTTTGGGGCGAGCATATTAAAATTAGGATAGTTACCGTTGTCTATGATCATGAGAACAGCATTTAAAGTCTAATTAACGCAAACCACAATTACAGATGCAGAGGTCTAACTGATTCTACTGGCAGGTGCAACTTATTTCTATAAAAATATTCCAGAGAGGATGTATTTGCCTTTTAATGAGGTGGTGTGAGCTAAATAGTTTTGCAATTAGAGATCGACTGTGTTATTTTTGAAGGAACGAGACAATGAGCCTTTAAGAGAGAGAAGGATATAGACTGGGGTGGCTCACCACTCCCCCAACGCCTGTTCATTACTGCCCTCCGGTGCTGTCTGTGTGGAGTTTCCATGCTCTCTTTAAGCGAACAGATTTTGAATCTATATATCTCTATATTACTAAAACTCTCATCTTGTTTGTTTGTCCATTTGTTTGCCCAGTTTGTATTTGCACAAAAACGCTACAATATTTGGCTCACCTTACTCACCGTTGTCATGTGATCTAAATTAAACAAGTTTAGTTCAGATTGATGGTAAATTTTACGTTATTGTCGTTTAAAACTTTTTTAAAAAACAGCGCCCCACGTGCCCTGCCTCCACTTGCCCCGCCACCACTTGTCGTCTTTACTTGACAGGTGTCACAAAAGACACCCCACGGGTCCTCAGCACGGCCTTTGCACAATTTCAGGCCGCCATCTTTTTCTCCCGTCACAACGTCAACTGGACGGCTCCACAGATAAGTTTCCTTCTATTTTAATTTCTGCCCCCCGGGCCCTGGGCTGGAGTTGGTACGGGGACCGGGGGCGGGGAGAGGACGTGCCGGGTACCTTTGGCCTCTCCCTCCCCCAGCTCCAGAACGCTCGCCTCCCCGACAGCCCCCGCCTCAAGCCCTCCCCATCCCCCGGCTCCATTAGGTTCGTCGTCGTCGTCCCCCCCCCCCCCAACAACCCGTGCCTCAAGCCCTCCCGTACCAGGACACTCGCCCCTCCCCCCGACAGCCCCCGCCTCAAGCCCACCGCTTCCCCGACACTGAGTCCTGTCATTTGAAACATTGTAATGGGCAAGGGAATTGGATTTATTTTTTAAGCAGGTCCCACTTGGTCTATATATATATTACTAAACTTCATCTTGTTTGTATGTGTGTGCGTGTGTTCCCGAAACAGTACACGATAGCGCTACAGTTTTTGGCCCACCTTACTCACCATTGTCCTGTGATGTAAATAAACCAAGTTTTATTCAGATGATGGTATATTTTACAAGTTGTTGACATTTTAAACTTTACAAAAACCACTTTACAAAACGACTTTTCCACTTGCCCTGCCCGCCAGCTTCGTTCGACGTCACAATGACGTCACAATGGGATCCCAAAATTGGGGAAGGGCTGCCGTGACTCGCGTCACATCGGGGATCTCTGGCGTCAAAACGGAAACCCGTCAACTGCGCCTGCGCAGTTGGGGGCTATGGGTCAGAGGTGGAATATTGCGTTGGGGGATGGGCCCAATGGGTCTGCTCCTGGTCTAGTGGCTCAATATATTTGAGAAAGTTACCTGGAACCAGGCACGTGCCTTGAGTAATTACTCAGGGTAGGCAGTCAGTCGGCTTTTAAAAATCTTAAAAAGCCACGCATGCGCACATTGTTCTCCTCTCTGGTAGGCAGTCAGTAGACTTTTATAAAGTAATTTGTCTTCAAAAGCCTTATCTCTTAATAAAGTATTTAAAAACATAGCTCAAAGAAAATTACTTTCCACATTATTTGTACACGAACTCCATTCTTCTCTCTTTGTTTCTTAAGATACTATTAAGATATTGACAATCCATGTTTGAAAAACCCGCCAAGAAACTTGTGCTGTGCATACGCAGTACGTTGCCACGCAGCACATGCACGCAGTCCATGGTACAACGGCAGAATTTCAGCTGCCTTTATACACCGTTGTCATTGAAGGCTTGAAGCAGCGTCGACGGCACGCGAGTTAAACATACTTTCGCATTTTACATGTACTGTGGATGAAAGGGACGGCGAATTATGCCTACCAAAGAGATCAATCTCTTAGGTAGGCATAATTCTCCCGTGCCTTTACCATTTATAATGGTAATAACAATTATCATTTGTGTTGGAGTCTGCATGCATGCTTACTATCACTTTCTGTTGACTGGTTGGCATACTGCAAAAGCTTTATTCTGTACCTTGGTACAAGTGACAATAAACTAAACTAAACTTAAAATACATAAGGTGCTGGAGTATCTCAGTGGGTTCTTTACATCATCTGTAAAGAACATGGATAGGTGATATTTTTGGTCGGGGCCCTTCTTCAGATTGGAGGACTTTGAGATCCTAGCTGTCCCATTGAGGCAGATATACGAACAACAACTTGTCTACACAGAGATGATGGAGCTGCAGTGATAGTGAGCATGCATGCAGACTCCAACACTATTCTCAGTGACATTACTGAGGGCCAACAAGCAGATAAGAAACAGGAGAGATTTATCTTTGATGAGGATGGGCCATCTTGGTCAGCACGGATAAGTTGGGCCGAACGGCCTATTTCTGCGCTGTATGACGCTATGACTCTGAATTAGCACCAGAAAGCGCAACGGTAATAATTTCATTGGACAACATTCTGAATTTTCATTTTCTAGTGATTTAATTCTCTTATTACATGGGGAGAAGTCCTTACTTTCAATGCTACTTCACAGTACTAGTACAGCTTGTTCTTAATATTACAGTGTCTTATTGAAGATAATGAACAAAGACTTGACAATATCTAAGTTCAGTATTATGCAGAAACATCCTCTAATTCAGATTGTAAAGAAACCACCGTCTATTTTCCTGGAATAACCTCCGTTAGTTGCCGCGGTATGTTGGCTTGCTGTGAAAATAAGTAAAAGGAACATGAAAAATTAAGTCCAAAGCATATAAGACATTCCTGGTCATATTAAAAAACACAACCCTTTCCTTTAGAAGAATGTGATTGTCATGTCCTAGCAGCAGCCAGCCCTGGTCCTACCCCAGTGCCAGCGCAAAGTTTACAAAACATTTGAACAGATCCATGGATAGGACAGGTTCAGATGGATATGGTTCAAACACAGGCAGGTGGGACTAGTGTAAATAGTTGGTCAGTGCGGGCAAGTTGGGCCAAAGTGCCTGTTTCCATGCTTTATGAGGTTATGACTCTATGACTTTGTAAGGATTATTAGAATCACACTTGATGTATCACATCTAACAAACCTAGTTTCAGTACATTTCCATCTCACAATAACTTTCTAGAAGATGCAAAGATGTGAGTTTATATTGATTGACTGATTTCTCCCCTCCGCCTACATTCCTACTGCCTTCCCAATTCACAACTCTCACTCCTGTTTTAATCTCTGGCCTTTGCACAACTATCTGCCTATCAAACCCACCCCCCTCACCTGTGTTTACCTATCACGTCATAGTTGTCCTGCCCCTCCTCTCTCCAGCTCTCACGCCTATCATCAGTCTGAAGGGTCTTGACCTAAAATGTCAGTTATCTGTGTTCTCCAGAGAATTTACTGATTTACTCGAGCACTTTGTGTCCTCGATTGATTGAAAGATACAACATGGAAACAAGCCCTTCAGCCCACTGAGTCTATGTCAGCCATTGATCACCTATTCACTCCAGTTCTATGTTATCCCATTTTCGCATCCACTCACTACACACTAGGGCAGGGTTCCCAACCTTTTTCGTCCCATTTACCCCTGGCAACTTTAATAGCACATAACAATGTTATTCCACTTATTTATGAACAACTATTGATGAACGGATACCGGTATACCGGAACCAAACACAGTCAATCAATGAGAAAAAATATGTACAAATCCAGAATCAACAAATTTACCCCAGGTTGGGAACCCTTGCGCTAGGGGCAATTTGACAGAGGTCAATTAACCTGCAAACCTGTCCATCTTTGGAATGTGGGAGGAAACAGGAGCACCCAGAAGAAACCCACGCGGACACAGGGAGAACGTGCAAACTCCCCACAGACAACACCCAAGGTCAGGATCAAACCCGGGTCTCTGGCGCTGTAAGGAAGCAGCTCTACCAGCTGCCCCAGGGTTGAAGAGTAAGGTACATCTGGGATGACAGCATCAAGAAAGATGCATGCCAGCAACCAACTGTCAGGTAAAACATGCTGCAGGAATAAGCACATAGAAAATTATTCTGATTCTGATCATGCATCACAAAAATAGTGTCTCACTTATTGCTCCAGAGATGCTATGAATAGATGCTTTTGTGGGTGAAACCCAAGATCTTGGGGGAGATCTTGCTCGTACGTAAATAGCGCTGGTTTCTGTGTGATCGTGGGCACAGCCACAAATATCTTTCTGCACTCTGTCCCTTGCTATTTTCCGGCGAAACACGTCTTCAGGTAATTGTCCATTGGTGCTTAGCCAACAGCCTCTGTAAATAATTCGGAGAGGCAAGTAAACAGCTAAAGATGTAAGTTTACAGACATGATTTACAAAGACCTTAGCTGCTTTTACTTAGCTACACCATTTTTGATGTTCCAAATATCAACACATAATTTTCCAGCTGGCAATTTATTCCAGCAGCTCATTATTCTGCTGAATAATTAACTGTTCCAAGGAATTAAATGCAAAATATTTGTTTAAGATTATTATTAAGGTGTTTGTAACATCAAAAATGTGGATGAGAATGTACCAGGCACGATTAATAAGTTTGCAGATGACATTAAAGTGGGTGGTATCGTAGACAGTGAAGATGGTTGTCCAAAATTGCTGCAGGATCTTGATCAGCTGGGCAAGGTGGCTGAAGAATGGGTAATGAAGTTTAATACAGATAAGTATGAGGTATGCACTTTGGGAATTCAAATTAGGGCAGGACCTTCACAGTAATGGATAGGGCCAGGGGAGTGTTGTAGAGCAGAGAGATCCAGGATTACAGACATGATTTACCAGGACCTTAGCTGCTTTCCCTTAGTTTCCTGAAAGGTAGATAAGCTGGTTAGGAAGTCTTTAAGTACATGGATCTTCATCAGTCAAGATGTTGAGGATAGAAGTTAGGATGTTTTGTTACAGTTGTGCAAGACGCTGGTGAGGCCACAGTTGTAGTAATGTATTTAATTTTGGTCACTCTGCTATTGGAAGAATGTCATTAACCTGGAAAGAGCGCAGGGAAAATTTACAAGAATGTTGCCAGCACATGAGAGGCTGAACTATAGGGAGAGGTTGGGCAGGCTAGGATTTTATTTCTTGGAGTGCAGGAGGCTGAGTGGTGATCTAATAGAGTGTATAAAATCAAGGGTAGGGGAATCAAGAACACCTCACACTTATGCATTAAACGTCATTAGCCATTCCTCAGCCCGCTTGCCTGCTGTTCAATAGCATGTTGTAATTTCTGATAACCATCTTCACTGTCTGCAATACAACCCACTTCAGTGTCATCTGCAAACTTACTAATCATGCCTGGTTTATTCTTGTATTTTGATTGGGTTATTTTACGCCTACCAGTTCTACAATGTTATAGCAAAGTTGCAACCTAGCCCTATAAATCTTTATACACTTTCCTGATAAACAGTGTAGGAAATAACTGCAGATGCTGGTTTAAATTGAAGATAGACACAAAATGCTGGAGTAACTCAGCGGGACAGGCAGCATCTTTGGAGAGAAGGAATGGGTGACGTTTCGGGTCGAGACCCTTCTTCAGACTTCTGGATAAGCAGTATTTTTTAGACTGCAGAGACTTTTCAACCATTTATCAATGCCAAAGTCATTTTCCCAAGTCAGTGTCATTATTGCTTTAATGTAGAAACAAGGATCTGCAGATGCTGGTTGACCAAGGAGAGATAAAGTGCTGGAGTAACTCAGTAGGTCAGGCAGCATCTCAGGAGAAAAGGATAGGCAACGTTTCAGCTCGGGAGCCTTCTTCAGACTGGGACTTGAGTTTGCTCACTTAAAATCTTAAAGGCTGATCAGTCTGAACAAGGGTCCTGACCCAAAACAATCTATCCATGTTCTCCTGAGACGCTAAGTTACTCCAGCACTTTGTATCTTTCTATCATTATTGTTTTAATACTGATTCATTCTCGTTATTGTTCATGTTTACAGTATACGAAAATCATTTGAACACAAATACACACTTATCACAAAACACTCACCTCTGAGGATCACAAGTAGTTTTTTGAAGAATCACCTCATTTTTCTGCTTCAAAAATGCGTTTGAATGATCATAAACAGCATTAAGATGAATGTCCAGGCTGTCTTTGGGTGCCTATTAGAACAATGTGCAGCTATCAAAACTAAGTGAATAGAGCAACTTCTGTTTGAACTGTAAATTGAAAGAAGCAAATGTTCAGCTATATTTAAGGCATTTTGAAATAGGTCACCATATGACAGACACAATGTCCAAATCTACAGCCGTCTAACCTCATTATTTCCATCCATTCAAAGTAGATAAAGCTAAATAGGTCCAAGTCCCAACTGTTGACTTAAATACTCCATTTAATTCACTGCAGGTAAATGCATTACCTTTATTTTAAAGCAATGCTAGTAATTGAGAGTTGATATTTTAAATATTGTATCTAATTTTGAATAGTAAGATGTAAGGAAAATATTCAATAAACATGGAAAAGTTTAGCTAAAAAATCAAATAATCAACTGTCAGGCCAAACATGCTGAATCAATGAGCACTGTTGGCTGAATGATGTCTCTTATTTTGTTACTCTCAGCAGGTAGATAGGATGATCAAGAAGGCTTTCAGTACTTTGGTCTTCACCAGTAATGGTGTTGAGTCTAGAAATTGTGATGTTGTTCTACAGTTGTCCAAGATGTTGCTGAGGTCGCATTTGGAATATTGTGTGCAGTTTTGGTCACCCTGCTACAGGAAGGATGTTGTTACGCTGGAAAGAGTGCAAAAAAGATTTATGAGGAATTAGCAAGGACCATGGACTGCTGGAGGCCGAAGGGTGATCTTATAGAGGTGTATACAATCACGAGAGGAATGGAAAGGAAAAATGCAGTCTTTTACCCAGAATAGGTGAACCAAGAACATGAGGACTTGGGTTTAAGATGAGAAGGTAAAGATTTAATAGGAATCTGAGTGTCAATTTTTTTCACACAGGGGGTCGTGGGTGTATAGAATGAGTTGCCAGAGGAGGTATTTTAGGCAGGTACTATAGTAGCATTTAAAAGGATAGGAAAGGTTGAGAGGGATATGGGCAAACACAGGCAGGTGGGACTAGCATAATTGGGGCATCTTGGTTGGCATGGTCCACCTGGGCCGAAGGGCCTGTTTCCCTGCTGTATGACCACCATGACTCTCATATTAAGCAACTGGAGGTGAGATTCTAGAATTTCATGTTGCCATTGACAGCAACTTGGTGATACTTTTGTTGGGCAGAAGGCCATGACCATTGTTTAATGGTTTTGTTTAATAGTTTATTGTCATGTGTACCGAGGTACAGTGAAAAGCTTTTGTTGCGTGCTAACTAATCAGCAGAAAGACAATACATGATTACAATCGAGCCATTCACAGTGTACAGATAAATGATAAAGGGAATAACGTGAATAAAGTTTAGTGCAAGATAAAGCCGGGAAAGTCCGATCAAAGATAGTCCGAGGGTCTCCAATGGGGAAGGTAGTAATTCAGGACTGCTCACGAGTTGTGGTAGGATGGTTCAGTTGCCTGATAATAGCCGGGAAGAAGCTGTCACTGAGGTGTGCATTTTCATACTTTTAGATGGAATATTTTATTGTCACATGTGACAAGGCACAGTGAAATTATTTGCTTGTATACCCAATGTATACACATAGCGGCCACCTAGGGCGCTGCTTCTATACCTGTTAGCGTGATGTTTCAGGTGTTCTATACTCTACCTTGGGATTGTAGAGGTAGATTCCTTTGTTGGCACTTGCCACGGTTGCGGCTGCGTGCAGCCGGTGCCATGGGTCCTCCTGTTGTGCTAAGTGGGTCGGCTGCTCGTACTGAAAACTCTGAAAGAAGCGGAGAATGCAAAACATGAAGGACATGGCAACATCACCCGTTAACGTAACGATTTAACACGGTAATTTCCAAGACTCCCAAGGAGCTGGGTACGAACAGGAAAAGACAACAAAAAAGATACTGGAATAACTCAGCAGGTCAGGCAGCTTATCTGGGAACATTTTGGGTCAGTACCCTTTAGACTTTAGAGACACAGCATGGAAACAGGCCCTTCGGCCCACCGAGTCTGCGCCAACCTTCAATCACCCATGCACTAGTACTAGTACTATCCTACACACTAGGGACGATTTACAATTTGCAGAACCCAATTACCTACAATCCTGTAGGAAAGAACTGCAGATGCTGGTTTAAATCGAAGGTAGACACAAAAATGCTGGCGTATCTCAACGGGACAGTCAGCGTCTCTGGAGAGAAGGAATGGGTGACGTTTCGGGTCGAGACCCTTCTTCAGATTGAAGAAGGGTCTCGAGCTGAAACATCACCCATTCCTTCACTCCAGAAATGCTGCTTGTCCCGCTGAGTTACTCCAGCATTTTGTGTCTACCTACAAACCTGTACGTCTTTGGGCTGTGGGAGGAAACCGGAGCACCCAGAGAAAATTCACGCAGTCACGGGGAGAACGTACAAACTCCACACAGACAGCACCCGAGGTCAGAATCAAACCTGGGTCTCTGGCATTGTAAGGCAACAACTCTACCGCTGCCATCCCTTCAGACTGGAAAATAGAGGAGGGCAGGACAATGCCTGGCAAGTGATAGGTGGACAGGAGAGGGAAGGGGGATGTTGGCAGATGGTTGGACAAATGCAGGAGATGAAAAGACACAAGGCTGTGAGATAAGGAGAGGAGAGGACTCCTTCCCTTTCCGTTTCATTTGTTGTCAGGCATTAGACCAAGGAGCTGCCATCTTTGTTTCCCACCACCATCTGAGTGGAAATGTTGTCGCTCACTTCCTATTAAATCTTTCCCTACTTACATTCAACCTACATCCCAGCAATTGTCAGTTATAGAGTTGGTTATAATCACAATAACGTGTCCTGTGGCTCTTGATCACCCTACCCTTGGGAAAAGTTTCTGTCCATTCACCCTATCTATTTCCCTCATTATTTTATACGTCTCTAGAAGATCGCCCCTCAGCCCCCTGCGCTCTCAGGAATAAACTCCATGCCTGCCCAACCTCTCACTGTAGCTGCCTCTCGTCCTCGAGTCCTGGCAACCTCCCCATATAAAAATGCACCAAGTGCTGGATTAACTCAACAGGTTAGGCAGTATTTCTGGATTTGTGAGATTTCAGATAGGGTGGGGACCTTTCTTCAGTCACATAGATCTACTCAGCACTCTTTCTACCTTAATGACACCATTCCCATAGTATGGTGACCAAAACTGAATGCAGTACTCCAAGTACCAAAGATAGACAGACTGATGAGATGTGCAGACCCGAAATGTCAAGTATCCATGGTCTCCAGACCCGCCTGGAGTTACTGCCTGAAATGTCAAGTATCCATGGTCTGCCTGACCCGCCGAGTTACTCCAACATTGTGTCTTTGGTATAAACCAACATCTGCAGTTCCCTTTTTATTATACAAGTACCACCTCACCAGGCCCTGTACATTCAAGTTAAAGTTCAAGTTCAAGTGAGTTTATTGTCATGTGTCCCTGTATAGGACAATTAAATTCTTGCTTTGCTTAAGCACACAGAAAAATAGTAACGCATTTACTACAGTACAGATAAATGTGTCCATATACCATGATATAAATATATACACACATGAATAAATAAACTGCAAATAAAGTGCAAATAACAGAAAGTGGTTGTTAATAATCAGAGTTTTGTCCGAGCCAGGTTTAATAGCCTGATGGCTGAGGGGAAGTAGCTATTCCTGAACCTGGTTGTTGCAGTCTTCAGGCTCCTGTACCTTCTACCTGAAGGTAGCAGGGAGATGAGTCTGTGGCCAGGGTGGTGCGGGTCTTTGATGATACTGCCAGCCTTTTTGAGGCAGCGACTGCGATAAATCCCCTCGATGGAAGGAAGGTCAGAGCCGATGATGGACTGGGCAGTGTTTACTACTTTTTGTAGTCTTTTCCTCTCCAGGGCGCTCAAATTGCCGAACCAAGCCACGATGCAACTGGTCAGCATGCCCTCGACTGTGCACCTGTAGAAGTTAGAGAGAGTCTTCCTTGACAATCCGACTCTCCGTAATCTTCTCAGGAAGTAGAGGCGCTGATGTGCTTTTTTGATGATTGCATTAGTGTTCTCGGACCAGGAAAGATCTTCAGAGATGTGCACGCCCAGGAATTTGAAGCTCTTGACCCTTTCAACCATCGACCCTTTGATATAAATGGGGCTGTGGGTCCCCCTCCTACTCCTTCCAAAGTCTACAATCAGTTCCTTGGTTTTGCTGGTGTTGAGGGCCAGGTTATTGCGCTGGCACCATATGGACAGTTGCTCGATCTCTCTTCTATATTCTGACTCATCCCCATCAGTGATACGCCCCACGATGGTGGTGTCATCAGCGAACTTGATGATAGAGTTCGCACTGTGGTTCGCTACGCAGTCATGGGTATAGAGTGAGTACAGCAGGGGGCTGAGCACGCAGCCTTGAGGTGCTCCCGTGCTGATTGTTATCGAGGCTGACACATTTCCACCAATACGAACAGACTGTGGTCTGTGGACGAGGAAGTCGAGGATCCAGTTGCAGAGGGATGCGCAGAGACCCAGTTCTGCGAGTTTGGTAACCAGTTTGGAGGGGATGATTGTGTTAAATGCCGAGCTGTAATCAATGAATAACAGCCTGACATATGAGTTTTTGTTGTCCAAGTGGTCCAGTGCGGAGTGGAGGGCCAGCGAGATCGCATCCACCGTTGATCTGTTGTGGCGGTATGCGAACTGCAGTGGGTCCAGGTTTTTGTCGAGGTAGGAGTTGATTTGCTCCATAATCAACCTCTCAAAGCACTTCATCACCACCGGCGTTAGTGCCACTGGTCGATAGTCATTGAGGCACGTCACCTTACTCTTCTTGGGCACCGGTATAATTGATGCCCTTTTAAAGCAGTTCGGGACCTCAGACCTCAGAAGTGAGAGGTTGAAAATGTCCGTAAAAACTCCCGCCAGATGGTCCGCACAGGTTTTTAGAACACGACCGGGTATACCATCAGGACCAGGTGCTTTTCGTGGGTTCACCCCTCTGAAGGATTTCCTGACATCGGCCTCTGTGACTGAGACTGAAATGCCATCACAGCGAATGGGGAATCGGGAAGGCACATCAGTATTCTCCCTGTCAAAGCGTGCGTAAAACGCATTGAGCTCATCAGGGAGTGATGTTTCACCGACATTCGAGCTGCCTCCTGGTTTCGCCTTGTAGGAGGTGATTGCATTCAGGCCCTGCCACAGCTGCCGAACATCTGTCTCATCCTCCAGCTTGGAGCAGAAGTCCCTTTTGGCCTTTTTGATGGCCTTACCAAGGTCGTATCTGGTCTTCATGTAGGCCACTGTATCGTTGGAGGTGAATGCCCTGTGTCTGGACTTTAGAAGAGTGCGGATCTCAAAGTTCATCCAAGGTTTCTGATTGGGAAACACTCGGAAGGTTTTTGTAGGGATGCAGTCCTCCACACATTTCTTTATGAAGTCTGTAACGACTGTGGCATATTCGTTCAAGTCCGTTGCCGAGTCCTTGAACATTGCCCAGTCTACAGACTCCAAACAGTCCTGTAGTTGTTCTTCTGCCCCCCACCCCACCAGCTCTGTGCTGTCCTCACTTCTGGGGGTGCGCTCTTTAATTGCTGCCTGTAGGCAGGAAGAAGCAGCACCGCGGTATGGTCGGACTTGCCGAAGTGAGGGCGAGGGATAGAACGATAGGCATTCTTGATGGTGGTGTAGCAGTGGTCGAGGGTGTTAGGTCCTCTGGTGCAGCAGGAGACATGTTGGTGGAAGTTGGGGAGTGATTTCTTGAGGTTCGCCTTATTTCTTGAGGTTCTCTAGCTTGTGTTATTTGTAAAACGTTGAAATACTTGCTCCTCGAGTAAGTGTACGTGCAATATAATCTCGTTGCAATCATTGTTTTATTTACAAGGAACGCAGCTAAGAAACTAATCCAGTTCTTTAAAAAAAACATTTGCAAATGATTCCGGGCTCAGAGTTACACCACAACTATTCAAGGGCTTTAAAACATGCAATGGTTGGTCTGCTTTACAAAAGAGAAAAATATTTGGAAGTTATGTTGCGACGTTCAGCACTCGTTTAAGCGATTTAAATAGTTAAATCCTAGTATATATTTTATGTTTGACATCGTGCTTTTATTTACCACTTTGGGTTATTAATCTTTGTAGATTTCTCTCACATTCCACACCTTGCATTTCGTGCGAAAATGGGTACTTTACACATGATAAAAAAAAAGCGAATCGTTTAACAGTGTTTACAGTTCAGTTATAAACAAAAGTATTAAAATAGTTGTTAAAATAGTTCTCAATAAAATGCATATGCATTTTGACAAAGAGCGGGATATCAAAGTTTTAAAGTTGTTGGAATACCTGACTTTCCTTTCTGCGGCCTCTGAAATCATCGTCGTTTTCATATCTGGGGAAGGGGAAGGGTTCGCGTGTATCTGGCATGGTTCCGCCCGCTGGCCGCAGAGTTCCGAAGGGAAGTCTGGCCGCTGTTACCGGCAAAGATCCTATAGGATCTTTGGTTACTGGGACCTATGTTGTCGGAGTCACAATCCGTTGCTAGGCTGCGATGTTTCAGAACCTCAACGAGAGTTGCCACGACGGTGCTCACTCTACCGCCTCCTGCTGAGCTCCGCCAAGATCACCTGCACAGTTTTATTTTAATATAAGGGCAGTATAAAATGATTGAAAAACTGAAATAACCACATATATTAAAATTAAAGGACGTTCTTTTAGGAAGGAGACGAGGAGACATTTATTTAGTCAAAGGGTGGTGAATCTGTGGAATTCTTTGCCACAGAAGCCTGTAAAGGCCAAGTCAGTGAATATGTTTTAAGACAGAGATAGAACGATTTTTGATTAGTACAGGTGTCAGAGGTTATGGGGAGATGGCAGGAGAATGGGGTTAGGAGGGAGAGATAGCTCAGCCATGATTGAATGGTGGAGTTAACTTGATGGGTCGAATGGCCTAATTCTACTCCTATCACTTATGACCTTATGGTGCCAGTTAGGGTGGATGTATCCACTATTGGGAGAGTCTAGGACCAGAGGCCACAGCCTCAGAATAAAAGGGGGCACCTTTCAGAAGGAGATGAGTTAAGTTAGTTTAGTTTAGTCTATTGTCACATGTACCGAGGGGCAGTGAAAAGCTTTTGTTACATGCTGTCCAGTCAGTGGAAAGACTATACATAATTTCAATCAAGCCATTTACAGTGTATAGATGAGATATGATGTTAATAATGTTTAGTGCAAGGTAAAGCCAGTAAAGTCTATTCAAAGGTAGTACGAGGGTCAACAATGAGGTAGATAGTAGTTTAGGCCAGCTCTCTGGTTGTGGTAGGATGGTTCAGTTACCTGGTAACAGCTGGGATGTCTTTAGTCAATGCATGGTGAATCTCTGGAGTTCATTGCCATAAACGGCTGTGGAGGCCATGTCAATGGATATTTTTCAGGCAGATATTGATAGATTCTTGATTAGTAAGGGTGTCAGGGGTTATGGGAAAAGCCAGGAGAATGAGGTTGAGAGGAAATGATAGATAATAATAATAATAATAAATTGTATTTAATGGGCGCCTTTCAGACATCTCAAGGACAGCTTACATAGTAATCGGAATAAAAACATATAATCGGAATAGAACAGGTAAAAAATACATCACAGAGACACAAATTAAAAACAGAATTCAATCCAAAAACAGAAAATCAAAAACAGTGTGAAGAGAGAGCAGCGGCAGCCAAAGCGCGCCAGCGTCCACTCTCTTCACGGCAGCCAATAGATCAGCCTTGATTGAATAGTAGAGTAGACCTGATGGTCAGAATGGCCAAATTCTGCTCCTATCACTTATGAACGTATATGAAGACTCCATGCAGTCCCGAGAGAGTACCGTACGGATACTGTGGGTCCATTCCTGAGCTGCAGTTTTCAATGTGTAGGATGGAACTGCAGATGCTGGTTTATTCCGATGATAGACACAAAATGCTGGAGTAACTCAGCAGATCAAGCAGCATTTCTGGAGAAAAGGAATAGGTTTCGGGTTGGAAGTCTAAAGAAGGGTTCCGATCTGAAACATCACCTGTCGATGTTCTCCATAGATGCTGCATGACCCGCTGAGTTACTCCAGCATTAGGTGTCTGTAATTTTCTATGTTCTTTCTACATTCACCTTCAGATGACAAATTAAAAATTTCTCTCCTCACAGTTGAACATTGAGTTCTACAATTTCAAGCAATAACCCCTGCACTTCCTGTCTTTGTCTTACACCACCCCCCACTCCAATGCATCCACATTTCTCCCACAATCTCCTACTCCCAGTCACCTTTTCCCTCCTTCCCACATCTCCCATTACTGAGTCCCATTTTCCCCTTTATTCTCCCCCTTTCACCCATCTCCTTCTCTCTGGTTTTTACATTTAATTGCCCCTCTCCTTTTTGTCTCCTGTTCACCTCTAGCCTTTGTCACTAACTCCACCTCTCTGTCATCACCTCCCTCCCTCCCCACCTATCACTTGCTTGGATTCCTGCCACCCCCAAAGTGTCAAGCAGCATCTCTGTAGAAAAAGTATGGGTGACGTTTTGGCTAGTGACCAGGACTGAAGAAGGGTCCCGATCCGAAACGTCACCCATAATTTCCCCCAGATTTGCTGTTTGGCTTGCTGTTATTCCAGCAGTTTGTATCTATCTTTGGGATAAACTAGCATCTGCAGTTGCAGACATACACAAAATGTAACTCAGCAGGGCAGGCAGCGTCGCTGATGAGAAGGAATGGGCAACGTTTCGTGTCGAGACCCTTTTTCAGACTTCGTCGGGCTTTCTCTGATCAAACCCGAGTCTCCAGTCCTGTAAGGCAGCAAATCTACCGCTGAGCCACTGTGACTGAGCACTCCTCAACCACGACCTTGGTGGAAGAAATATGAGATACTGGGAGAAAATGAATTCGTGCAGCTGGGGGTGAGATAAATACATTGGGAGGATGTTGCCAGGGGCATAAATACTGGTATGGAGCAATGGTATTGTCTGGTCTCTTGTTCAGTAAAGTTTATGTAATTGCTGTTAAACCAGATTAACTCCTGGGTTCCTGTTATTTAATTAATCAAATTGGAATTCAAAGCTTTTTTATGTACCTTCATTATCTGACTTTTGAATATGCATATCAGTCAGATAGATGGGTTCTTGAACTTCCCAAATGTTGCCCTACCTATATTTTAACATGGATTTTATGATGTGGGTGATTCAGATGTAACACCAGGATCCTCCCATTATCACAGATCCACGTACGCATCTACACATGCAACTTGCATAATACAGTCACAAGACAGAGCTTCTTATTAGCAGGACTACACTACCACAAAACAGTCCCTTAACCCATGAAGAACTATTTTTCTGCCAACTTTCAAACGCATTGAAACTAAGATAGAAGTATTTTAAATTAATTTCTGAATTGATGGAACACAAGATAGTTATCTGATTAGACCCTGCGAAAAATTGATATATTTTGGAATCCTTTCTTGTAAAATATGAATCCCAAATACAACTTGAAAGTACACAAAGTGCTGGAGTAACTCAGCAAGTCAGGCAGCATCTCTAGAAAACATGGATAGGTGGATAATATAACTTAGTTGGCATGGACAAGGTGAGCCGAGGGGCTTGTTTCTGTACTTTACAGCTCGATGACTCCCTATAATTTAATCACCTTATTTTAAGGATCAACTTTGTTGGCCTTTAGTTTGATACCGCAATTGTCCAACAATGTAATTGTCTCTCTATTATGAGAATTGAATGTGGTATCCTGGTCCCAGCATGAGCAAAATGCTTGCAGCTTCACTGTAATAACCATGGATTGATCTATTGGTCCATGTCTTTGTCAGCTCCAGGGATATCGACTGCAACAATCCTTTGTGTGGTCTCCTGCACACAACCGACAACAACCCACCAACATTAAGACATCAAAGCAGGCACATATTCACTTATTTCCCTGATTAACCTTGTGCTCTGTACCCTGTTTGGTTGCTGTTTGTATGTGTTGATTCACAAGATGTGGGCTTCACGATCAAGACGAGGATATATAGACTCCATCGATAGCTGCACACTGAGGTGGTGAGAAGCAATGTCTTTGAATCTCAGCAGTCCATGAACTGAAGGTAGAACAGAACACGACACAAAGTGCTGGAGTAACTCAGTGGGTCAGACAGCAACTCTGGAGAACATGGATAGGTGACATTTCAGGTTGGGACCCTAAACATCAGAAGAATGTTCCCAACCTGAAATATCACCTGTCCATGTTCCCCAGTAATGCCGCCTGACCCAATGAGTTACTTCAGCACTTTGTCTTTTTTTTGTAAACCAGCTTCTGCAGTTCTTTGATTCTACATTTCATTTCTATAGAACAAAGCAGTTTGCTCACCCTTTAAAGACTACCATTCAGTCAAGCACCTTTCTATAGATGTCAAGTTAGTAGACAAGAACGTACAAATCTAAATGTGGTTAATGTAATAAAAACATGTTGAAGGGTTAATTTCAGTAAAGAAGAACAATGGTCTATGTTGTGTTTTACAAACCAGCTGATTCACAGATGCACTTTAGGAAAGGAAATCAGAGTTGCTACCTTACAGCGTCGGAGACCCAGGTTCGATCCTGACTACGGGTGCTGTCTGTATAGAGTTTGTACGTTCTCCTCGTGACCACGTGGGTTTTCTCCAGGTGCCATGGTTTCCTCACACACTCAAAAGATTTACAAGTTTGCAGGTTAATTGGATTTGGTAAAAATTGTAATTTGTCCATTGTATGTAGGATAATGCTAGTGTACGGGAATTGTTGGTTGGCGTGGACTCGTTTCCATGCTGTGTCTCTGAATAAAAAGCTAGTGACTATTGTTAGTACCCCTTCAGGTTCACCAGCCACAGGGCACAGTGACCTAGTGGTTAACGAATTACGGAGACAAATAACTCAGTGTACCAACTAACGCAGCAAGGGAATTTAAGATTTATAGATGCAGCCCAGTCCATCACACAGGCCGGACATCTCACCATTGACACCATCTGCACTTCATGCTATCTTCGGAATGCAGCCAACACGATCAAAGGTAGATACATAAATTAGTAAGGGTATCAAAGTTTACAGGGAGAAGGCAGGAGAGTGTGTTAAAGAAGGAAAAATAGATCAGCTATTATCAAATGGCAGAGTAAACTCGATGGGCTGCATGGCCTAATTCTGCTCCTATGCCTTGTGATCTTATGGTCTAAAGACTTGTCCCACCCCAGTAATTTCTTCTTCCAGCTTCCATCCAGTGGATAGTACCGTAGATTGAAAGCACGCACCACCAGACTCAGGTACAGCTACTTCCCCTCTGTTATCAGACTTCTGAACAGTCTTTCTATAATCTAGGGTTCTGAGCGATTGACCTCTACCCCATTGCAGACATTGGACTTTGTATATGCAGGGGCGGAAAACCCGGGGGGCCCAGAGGGCACACGTCCCCCCCATGTTTTGAGAGGTGGGCGACATCCCTGCCAGGTTAACCTGCCTGGGCTTGCGGGAAATATGGCCAGCGCGGAGAAGCAGCGCTGGTATCCTGTCAGTCCAGACAGGGCTGTTAGTTAACCCGGTGAGACAGGCTGTTGAGCTGCATTTAGCGCTGGATTGAGCCTCCGAAGCCTCGCGCGTGTGTGAGTGTGCGCATGCACGCGCGGCCGCCAAAAAATTGTCCCCTCCATGTTTTGATAGTGAGTTCCGTTCTTGTGTATATGGAACTGATGCACTCTGTATCTTCCCCATTACTCTATCTATCATGGGCGGAAATTCCGGGGGGAGGGAGAGGGGGGTGGAACATGTTCCCCTTATGTTTTGAGAGGTGGTGGACAATCCCCCCCACCCCATGTTTTGTAATCCGGATTTTGAAATTCGGTGAAAAATAAATCTATTAAAAATCTCCACTTTCCGCGAGACAGTGGGGGTGGGACTGATGATCGAAGGAGGACGCTGATTGGACGAGAGACGTCAGTCAGCAGGCAAGGAGTGGGGGGGCGGGACATGATGATTCAGCGCGACGATTGGAGGAGGGAGACGTCCTGGTGGAGCAAAGATCATAGAGTGGAGCTTGAATCGGCCCGTTTGCGGGGCCTTTCATCGCCCGGCGCAGCTTAAAATCGGCCGCGGGATCTTCCACCGCCCCGCGGTCAAATTGCTATGTCTAGACGATTGAGGTTCCCGATGCTCCCGATGTTGAAGCCCCCGCCGGGCGATGGAAGATCCCGCGGCTGATTTTGAGCTGCGCCAGGCGATGAAAGGCCCCACGAACGGGCCGATTGAAGCCCCACAATTCGGGGCGGACGAAGCTGCTGTTGCTGGAGTTCGGAGTCGGTCACCAACCAGGTCTGCTCCCGATGTTACTGTCCACAGGGCCCAAGACCGAAACCTTGCGCGCGTGTGTGTGTGTGCGCGCATGCACACGCGGTACCAAAAAATGTTGGTTCCTGCCATGTTTTTACAGCAATATACGCCCCTGCTATCTATTGTACTCGAGTTTGAACTGATTGTATTGATGTGTGGTATATCTGATCCGATTGGATAACATTTTGATTTGGATGAGGGGATTGAAGGCTTAGTGGCCAAGTTTGCGGATGATACAGAAATATGTGGAGGGGCAGGTAGTGTAGAGACAGCAGGGGCACTGCAGAAGGACTTGGACAGGTTGGGAGAGTAGGCAGAGAAGTGGCAGATTGAATATACTGAAGCAAAGTGTGGAGTCATGCATTTTGCATTTTGGCAGTGGGAATAAATGCATTGACTATTTTCTTAATGGCGAGAGAATCCAGAAATATGAGGTGCAAAGGGACTTGGGAGTATTGGTGCAGGATTCCTAAAAAGTTAATCTACAAGTCGAATCAGTAGTAAAGGAAGCAAGCGCAGTACTAGCATTTATTTCAAGAAGGCCTGTAGACAAAAACAGTGATGTAATGTAGAGGTAGACAAAAGTGCTGGACTCAGCGGGTGTGGCAGCATCTATGGAGCGAAGGAAATAGGCAATGGTTCGGGGCGAAACCCTTCTTCAGACTGATGTAGGGTGGGGCGGGCGGGAAGAAGAAAGGAAGAGGAGGAGTCAGAGGGCTGAGGGAGAGTTGAGAAGGGGAGGAGACAGTGAGGGCTACCTGAAATTGGAGAATTCAATGTTCATGCCGCTCTGGTATAAACTGTCCATGCGAAATATGAGGTGCTGCTCCTCGCCAAGCCTACGCTTGGTCTCACCGATGTAGATCAGCTGACATCTAGAGAAGCGGATGCAATAGATGAGGTTGGAGGAGGTGCAGGTGAACCTCTGTCGCACCTGGAACACCTCCGCTCGGTCCGCAATAACCAACCTGATTTCCCGGTGGCTCAGCACTTCAACTCGCCCTCCCATTCTGAATCCGACCTTTCTGTCCTGGGCCTCCTCCATGGCCAGAGTGAGAACCACTGGAAATTGGAGGAGCAGCACCTCATATTTCGCTTGGGCAGTTTATACCCTAGCGGCTTGAACATTGACTTCTCCAATTTCAGGTAGCCCTCACTGTGTCCTCCCCTTCTCAGCTCTCCCTCAGCCTTCTGGCCCCTCCCCTTCCTTTCTTCTTCACGCCCCCCCCCCCCCCCCCCCCCCCCCCGCATCAGTCTGAAGAAGGGTTTCGGCCCGAAACCTTGCCTATTTCCTTCGCTCCATAGATGCTGCCGCACCCGCTGAGTTTCTCGAGCACTTTTGTCTACCTTCGATTTTCCAGCATCTGCAGTTCCTTCTTAAACATGTAACACTGAGGTGCTGGTCAGGCCACATTTGGAATATTGTGAGCAATTTTGAGCACCATATCTGAGGAAGGGTGTGCTGGCTCTGGAGAGGGTCCAGGGGAGGTTTTCAAGAATGATCCCAGGAATGAGTAGATTAACATATGATGAGCATTTGATGGCACTGGGCCTGTACTCGCTGAAGTTTAGAAGAATTAGGGGGACCTCATTGAAACGTACAGAATAGTGAAAGAAGTTGGATAGAGGGGATATGGAGAGGGTGTTCCCATTAGTGGGAGAGTCTAGGACTAGAGGTCATAGTCTCAGAATTAAAGGACGTTCTTTGAGGATAGAGATGAGGAGCAATTTATTTTGGTCAGAGGATGGTGAATCTGTGGAATTCTTTGCCACAGAAGGCTGTGGAGGCTGTCAGTTGATATTTTTAAGGCAGAGATAGATAGATTATTTATTATTACGGGTGTCAGAGGTTATGGGGAGAAGGCAGGAGAATGGAGTTAGGAGGGAGAGATAGATCAGCCATAATTGAATGGCGGAGTAGACTTGATGGGCCGAATGGCCTAATTCTGCTCCTATTACTTATGGATTTATAAACATGCAAAACAAAGCTTTTTCACTGTAAAAAAAGAAAGTGTTGGAGTAACTCAGCCGGTCAGGCAGCATATGTGGAGAATATTAACATGCAATGTTTTGGGTCAGGATCCTTCTTCTGATCCTTTTCACTGTACTTTGGTACAGGTGACATTAATAAACATGAACCTAAGTAGACCCAGGAAGTGCAGATGCTGCAAACTTGTTGTCTGTCTCGCTGAGTTACTTCAGCACTTTGTGCTCCAGGGTGTTTATGTTTTGGAATACAATGCTGGTGTGACGATTGAGACTGACGTGTCCCCATCAGCTAGAATAATTGCAGTTCAAGATCAACTAGTGATGGGCAATAAACGATCGCCTTGTAATAAAGTCCAGTAAATCCTCCAGAGAATGAAATTCCTTCGCCGACGCCCGCCCCCTCATTTCTACAGCAGTGAATGTGTAGGAAGGAACTATAGATGCTGGTTTACACCGAAGATAGACACAAAATGCTGGAGCAACTCAGCGGTCAGGCAGCATCTCTGGAGGAAAGGAATAGGTGACATTTCGACTCGTCTCGACCCGAAACGTCACCTATTCCTTTTCTCCAGAGATGCGACCTGACCGCTGAGTTACTGCAGCACTTTGTGTCTGTCTACAGCAATGATGCACATTTTAAATTATTCCCATAACCAACTGTCTAGGTTTAGGCGCGATATATGCTGATCCGGCGATGAACAGATAAAATATTTCTCGTGTAATGTATTTGACTCGGTTTGATTTCTTGGAGTAGAATTTGGTTTAAATCTCAGCTGACTATACCACAACGTTCTGTAACTATAGCACCAGCGGTTGTTTCGTTTGGAACTGGATTAGAATTTCAAAAGTGGCCAGTTTGGATTCACTGGTTAGAATGTGAATTATTTAAAGTACAGAATGTCGATTTCTTCAGCTTCAAAGCGCTCAATTGTTATTTCTCCCCGTGTGCACCTGTATCTTGGCAGGGAATGATTGAATGATGAAGCGCAACAAATGTAACGCCGGGGGAAGGCGTTGCAAGCTTATTTGTAAGATGACACACACATTTGTTGCACGCCTTGTGGATCAGGCCCCGGGAACTCGGCCGGTCTGATGGAGGATTTTTCTCCCTCGGTGTAAGGTGGCGCACCTGTCACTTGCGGATCGGGCCGGGCGTTTCCGTGAACTGACGGAAAGAGGCGAGCCGCCGACACCAGGGGCATTGTGCTGGCTCTGTATGTGTGTGTGTGTGTGTCAAACGCTGCAAGGAGCGGAGTGATAACGAGAAGGAACACACACTCACACACACACACACACACACACACGGAGAGAGTCCACCTTTCACCACTCCATGTGACACCGCTGCCTCAGCATTTACCGACTCGCCATGTGTGGAGACACCTCGCCTTACCTGCTCTTGCCGCTGCTGCTTTTCGCCACCGGCTTTCGCCTGACATTTGGAGAAAACCTTCCCATTTGCAAAGAGGTAAAGTGCTTTCAATTCATACTGTACTCCGATGACTCCACGGCTTGGTAATGTTGCATCTCTGACTGGAATGAAACACTGTGGCGTTGCATTACGCGAAGTGTTGTCACAGAAATTAAAAACATTTCTTATTCTGCAAGTAAGTATCAACATATAAAGATTAGCGAGCTACAGTATTGCACCGTTCGCGGTCAATGCAAGATACACAGTCATTACAATTTGTATTTTTTTTCATGAAATGATACAGTGTTTGTTTCCTCTGGTGAACCCGTAGTCGTTTAGATACTTCACTGACTTTGGCCCACGGATCAAGTGGGTATACAGTTTGTCCATATGGCAGGTTGGATTATGATTTAACAGGTTTCATTCGACTCACCAAAGACCTGTAATAATTACTGTTCTGTTTTTGGCGCATGTTGCAACTTTTATTTTATTTTTCCTCTCCGCTTTTCTTGTTGGTAGAAGGCGGCATCTAACCAGTATACGGTGCTCACAATCCCCTGCTGACATTCACACTTCACCAAAGTTTTTCCTGCAAAACAAAGTTGCGCTCTCTATATTCTTCACCTGCCCGTCCAGTAAAAGTGTGATTTGGAAAGTGTTCTTCGCAAAGCGCAATGTATTACACGTCTGCAAGAGTGCAGATGGTCTGTCTGTGTGTCACATTTAAGGTCGAGGAAAGGTCCCTGTCGGGGACATGTTGTGCAACCCGCGACAATGTCAGAAAGTTTAGGGCAGCACATGTTATAAGCCGCCAGGTGGTGTGCGGAGTATTTTACTGAAGGATTGTCGGCGTTTCGCCACGAGAAACGGCCGGATTGTAGAGACGCAAAAATATTGCTTTTACAAGTTATCGTTCATCTTTGATAAAACACAGACATGTAAAGCGATGCAAAATGTACGATTACTGACTGATATTTGAAGGACTAACCGATAACAGCTCTTCCCGAGGAATTATCACGTAGATTTTTAATTTCTAACTTAATCTTTGTGGATGCAAATTATTCATAAGAAATATGTAAATGCACGCTGTTCACTGCCTAGTTGTCAACTTTATCATTGTTTTATACGCTCCACGCTTATCCAAACCAGCTTACCTCTGGCCGACACCACTCAACCTGCCTTGTGTCAACTCGAAGCCATCCAAAACGCCCTTGTCCTGCACGCAATCCTGTTCATCCGCGTCTCCCGTGTTTGCTGATGGCCCACAGATAAGCAACAGTTCAGTTTTAAAACTTCCATCCGATGGTTCTACCCCTGCAAGTCCCTGACACTTCCTCTCATTCTTGCATCTTCAGAATCTTTATAACTAATCATCAGGGGGGGGGGGGCACAGCGGCACATTGTGGGGTGGAGCTGCTGCCTCACAGCGCCAGAGACTCAGGTTCGATACAGGTTCAATACTGACATCGGGTGCTGTCTCTGTGGTGTTTGCACATTCTCACCATGACCGAGTAGGTTTCCCCCCACATCCCTCAGACATGCGGGTTTGTAGGATAATTGGCCTCTGTAAATTGACCCTGGCGTGAAGGGAGTGGACGAGAAAGAATAACAGAATTAGTGTGGATGGGTGATCGATGGATGGTCAGCGTGGGCCGAAGGACTTGTTTCCATGCTGTATCTCTAAACTAATCTCAATTCACCACTCATAGTCATGCTTTAGCTGCCCATATCTTTAGTTCTGGAATTCCTACCCTGCACGCTCTTCACAGTAACCACTTCTCAAAAATCTTTAAAGATGATCTTCAAAGCCTGTCCCTTTGACCAAACATTTGGTCACTGGCTTTATATTCCCTTAATTTGCTTGACATTACTTTGTTTTTATTGCTCATGTTGAGATAGTTTGCATTACAAATGCTTTACAGGCAAGCATTGATATAATTGAACATAAGGACACAGAACAGTATGTCCGTGCCAAACATGATGCCAAGATAAATTAATCTCTCCTACCTGGATATAATCCATATCCCTCTATTCCCTGCATATCAATGTACCTATCTGACAGCCTCTTAAATAACACTGTTGTATCTGCTTCCACCACCATCTCTGGCAATACATTCCAGGCACTCACCACCCTCTGTAAACAAAAAACTTGCCCTTTTTAACTTTCCCACTTTAAAACTATGCCCACTTTAAATGTCTTTGACATTTCCACCCCGGGAAAAATATTCGGACTGTCTACCCTATCGAGGCCTCTCATTGGTACAAGTATTTCCTCTGCTTTTCTAAAAAACATTGGGCAACAGGTACCCATTTCCTCCATTTCGGTAGAAATTCAAAATGAACCTTTCATCCAGAAAGGAGTAACATGCCCAACAAATCATCTCGGGTTTGCCACCAACTATAAGTGTATAGGTTTGGCTGTTTGGCAGGTTTCCAGATTGCTTTGCATATTAAACAACAGCTGCCCTGTTTTATCTTTCAGTCGAGGCAGCAATTGTTAAATTAATTTATCATCCTTCTCAGGTGCCCTTAGTTTCTGGGAAGCCCATGTATGTTTAAAATGGAACTGTGGGTGACAAAGGCGTGTAAATGTTTAACTCCCTGTTACAGTGACATTCATTTGACACAAAAATCCCAACAGAATTTGATTTATTGGCAGATTTCTACCCTTCTCCTCCTTATTTTACATGGAATGGGAACACTATCGATGGAGATGCATACAGTAATGTTAAGAAGCCCTTTGTTGATTCCCCTAGAAGTTTTCTGAATGAATTTATGAGGCAGGAGTTATTGGCAAGGCCCGTGTTCCTCGCCCATCCCCCACTCACCTGGAGACGGTGGCGTAGAGATGCACTCTTGGGTAGCTGCAAGTCTATCTGGAGCAGACCCCGTGATAGACTTGTAGGGAAAAATGATCAGGATTTAGACTCTATGTTCATAGAACACAGAACAATACATACAGGAACAGGCCCTTCGGCCCACAATATCCATGCCGAACATGATGCCGAGTTAAAACTAATCTCGTTAAATGGAAAAGATTTACGAGGATGTTGCCAGGACTTGATGACCTGAGCTGTAGGGAGAGGTTGCGCAGGCATTTGGTCTTTATTCCTTGGAGTGCAGGAGGATGAGAGGTGAATGTGCACAGTGTTTTACCTGGAGTAGGGGAATGGAGAGCCAGAGGACATCGGTTTAAGGTGAGAGGGGAAAGATTTAATAGAAGCCTGAGGAGGAACTATTTTTACACAAAGGGTGGTAGGCATATGGAATGAGCTGCCAGGGGAGTTAGTTGAGGCAGGTACTATCACAACTTACTGGAAGGGTCCACCTAGGCCGCCGGAGAGCCAAGATGCCAGCCCCCAAAGTTGGCCTTGGAAGTCGGCTCTGGGACCCGATCTGCCGGCTCCAGCCAGGCCAGAGTTCCAGAGCCCCAGCTGCAGGAGGCAAATTCAAGTGCACTCTCATGCTTTAGTCTGGATTAAAGGAAGCACCGGACCATCAGTTGCTGGAAAATCGGTTGTGGACCTGTACTATATTGCCAAATCATGTCATGTCCTTGTGGTCATTTTTACTGGCGCCTTTGTTACCTATCGAGACATCTGACTGTGTTACTGTTAGATATTGTTGGACCAAAGACAACAGAGGTAGTGGACAACATGTACAGATTACACGGCACAGTAGACATTTACGAGTTAATTAGAAACCAGTAGCTCATCTGTGCAGATACCAATGGTACAGGTGCCCTGAGAACTCTCTAGAAATGGAATTTGCTTTTGACGCTGAGCCCAGACTTTGTTGTTGGGATCATTCAATTGCTCAAGCCTGGATGGCAACAAATCTTCCACCTGTTTCAGGTGTTGACAGTGAAGGCTGGACACTGGGAGACCATTTGGTGTGACCACAGGCAGAGCAAGGCCACCAACCTACCAATAGAGATAGGGAGAGGGATTGAATGAGCAAATGGGGAAAAAAAAGGGATTTTTAATTAAAATTTTTTTTTTAATAAAAGGCTGGAATATACAAAATACAGGCACCTCGCCCTTTACACCTGTTTGATTTATGTGTTTTTGGAATATTGTTCTTGGTCATTTAATACCAAATCCCGATTTACATGACTGTATTTTTTAAATAACGTGCTCAAATTTACACCTGGCAATGTAGTCATGTTTATGATTAATTTATGCGTTTTTGAATTACGTAAAACACCAAGGTGCCTGTATTGTCCTTTTAAGAATTGATCGACCTGAACATGCCTTACTCCCACCAAAGTTTTGGTTAAAAGCAGGCCTATGAATTGATGGCCAATTTCAGGTTACAAGTACTGAGCTGTGGCTTTGAAATTTGCCTGCATTGGTGATGAAGCTAATGAATAGAGGAGAATGAAGAAGTAGCTCACAGGTTAGATGGGTAGACATCACTGAATAATTACATAGCATTTTAATTTTAGTTTATCCTGAAACAATTTGACAAATGCCTTGTGTATCTGCTGTGTGGATTTCATTGTTTGTGCAGATTTGTAACTACTTTTTCTTTTAACCGTGATGTTGGTCGATAAATACCTTGCGAGGAAATTAACCAGCCAAGTCCTCAAAAAGAACAATCAGTTTAGCAAAGAGGCCATAAATAGAGGTTTTTTTAAAGCAGCTTTTTCTCTACCTTTCTCATTAAAGTGCAAGATGTCTGTTCCTTTAATAGTTCAATCTTCTTTTGGAAATATCTAGATCAACATTGTCTGGATCTCAGCACAGTGGCACAGCAGGTAGAGCTGCTGCCTCACAGCGCCAGAGACGTGTGTGTGTGTGTGTGTGTGTGTGTGTGTGTGTGTGTGTGTGTGTGTGTGTGTGTGTGTGTGTGTGTGTGTGTGTGTGTGTGTGTGTGTGTGTGTGTGTGTGTGTGTGTGTGTGTGTGTTGCACGTTCTCCCTGTGACTGTGTGGGTTTCCTCCAGGTTCTCTGGTTTCCTCCCACCACCCACATCCCAAAGCTCCTGTGACTTATTCACTCATACCTATTAATGATTTCTTTTGGATTCTCATTGATTATTAGAGAGGCACTGAACACCCAAAAAAAAAAAATACCCCACTTAATTCATCCTGCTTATCAGAAAATGTCGAATTGTGGGGAACCTACTTTGTGTTTATGTTTATTGTTGTCACGTGTACCAAGGTAGAGTGAAAAGCTTTGTTTTGCACGCTAACCAATTAGATCAGATAATACTATACATAGATACAATCAAGTCAAACTGGTACAATAGGCAGAGCAAAGGGGACGATACAGAGTGCAGAATATAGTGTTGTAGCACATCAGTTCCAGAGCCAAATTCAATGTCCGCAATGGTGTAGAGGTGATTCGGACAGTACCCGAGCTAATGGAAGGAGGGTTCAGAAGCCGTTCCACAGTTTTCCAGTATCTATTGCAGACTGGTTCCCACATGTTGACAGTATGTGCTCACAAGAAGCAGCATTTCAATTGTATGAATACATTTTCAGAGTTTATTTTGACATGGGTGGTCATGTGGCTGAGAATCATTCATATGCCAATGTTTCACACAGGCTGTTAGATCAAGAAAAGTAGTTTGCAGACAAGCTGTGACTTACTGATGACATTTGTTTTATTCCGTGGTTCATCTGAAGTTTGTGTCACCTGGTATAGCATTCTGTGCCCGTATTCAAGCCAGCTGAATAAGTTGTCATTGGTGGCATTTCAAACTGAATATTCATGGGAAAAAACTAGAGCAAAAATGTAATAAGAATGTATTTTTCTATTGTTATATATTCTACTGTAGCTGTGCCTTTGGGTGTGTCTCACTTGAGAAAGGGATATGAAGCCATCCCAAAGATATTTCCAGCTTACCTTTGTTTGATAATTTTTATTTTATTTGTTGAGAGGGTATCACTAGATAACCAAATATTCATTGCTCACGATTAATGGCCCTTGAAAGGTTGTGGTGAGTTTCCTTGTTGAACCGCGACATTCATTGTGGTGAAGGTATATGGTCACAGCTATTCATTCCTGGATCCACATACACCAGATATTCTTCCAGAAAAGGAGAGACTGTGGCTTTGATGGAGACAGCAGTTGGTAATGTTCTCCTTGCCGAGCCACACCTGTTAAATGTGGAGATCAAGGTTTCACTTTCAGGGAATGGTCTCAAAACCCGTGAAAGCTGTGACAAGGAGATGGCTGGAGGCCCACAGCAGCCTAGGACTTGCCTGGAACTCGCACTGGTTATAAGAACTGGAGCGTGGACTTTGAAAATGACACAAAAGCATGGCGCCTCTGGCACGCGGGCTCAGTAGACTATTTCTGTACACTTGCTAATTAAGGATCGGGGATATGCCAATACTTCACATAGACTGTTACTAATAAAAAATAATTTAGTTTAGTTTATTGTCACGTGAATCGAGGTACAGTGAAACGCTTTTGGTGCGTGCTAACCAGTTAGCAGAAAGACAATACATGATTCCAATCGAGCCATTCACAGTGTATGGATACATAAGGAAATAACGTTTAGTGCAAGATAAAGCCAGTAATGTTATATCAGAGATAGTCTGAGGGTCACCAATGAGGTAGTTAGTAGTTCAGGACTGTTCTCGAGTTGTGGTAGGACGGTTTAGTTTCCTGATAACAGCTGGGCAGAAACTGTCCCTGAATCTGGAGGTGTGCGTTTTCACACTTTCACTGTGTGTTAGCAGACGTGGAAATAAAAGCATAATTGAACCACTATTGAGCAAATGAAGTTATTCGGCCATATTTTTAGATGGTGCGGAATGGGGCCCTGCTTAGTTGTTTGTGGAGGGAGTGACGGACAGCTGATGGTTTGCAAGTCGAGTGGAGAGCATTGTCTTGGGTAGTGTCCAGGCAGGAGATGAGAAGACATTGCTGCTGGCTGGACCACAATGGCAGTAGTATCTTTGTGTAGGAAGGAAATGCAGATAATAATAATAATAATAATAACTTTATTTATAGAGCACTTTAAAAACAACCACAGTTGCAACAAAGTGCTGTACATGACTAATCATGGACAAGAAATTATTACATAACAATAAAAACATTAAACGAAAGAGTAAAAACAATAAAATTAAAAACATTAAAAGCACTAAAAACAGGAGCAAAGTCTCAAGCAGTGTCAAAAGCCAAGGAATATAAATGTGTTTTAATACTGGTTTTGAAGATGGACAGTGAGGGGGCCTGTCTGATGTGCAATGGCAGGGTGTTCCAGAGTGCCGGAGCAGCAACAGAGAAGGCTCTATCCCCTCTGAGCTTCCGCTTAGACCTCGGTACCTCCAGGAGCAGCTGATCAGCTGACCTGAGGCACCGGGCAGGAGCGTATGGGTGGAGCAGTTCAGAGAGGTAAGGCGGGGCGAGCCCATTTAGAGATTTAAAAACAAATAAAAGAATGCTGGTTTACACCAAAGATAGACACAAAAAGCTGGAGAAACTCCAGCTGTCCCCCCGAGTTACTCCAGCATTTTGTGTCTATCTTCAGCTGTAGTATTTATTGGACTGCCCAGTTACAGTTCTGGTGAACACTGGAATGTTGTTGATAATCCCATTGGATGGCAAGGATAGGGAGTAGATTCTTTGGAGGTGGTCATGAGTTGGCACCTAAACTGGTTGCTGTGCATCAGTTTTATGCCTGGGTGGTGTCTACAGACGCGGATGGATGCCTTCCCTTTCAGTGGAGCTGTGAATGGAATTGAACATTATGTAATCACCAGCAAACATCTAGAGAAGGGTCTCGACTAGAAACGTCACCCATTCTTACTCTCCAGAGATGCTGCCTGTCCTGCTGAGTTACTCCAGCATTTTGTGTCCATCGTTGGTTTAAACTAGCATCTGCAGTTCCTTCTTACCCAGCAAACATCCCAACTTTGATCTTCTGTGGGGATGGTGCTTACCTAATGTTTCACAATGTTTGTAAAAACCGGAGACAAAATCAAATTAACAACAGTGTCCAATGTTAAAAAGGCACAATCAATAAACTCGAACATAAATATAAGAAATTATAGCCCATCAAGTTAAATAACAACGATGTCCTGGGTAATTCTTATATCTTGTCTGTGAGACTTCTAGCTTGAACTTTTTTGTTGATTGAAGGATGCAGCATGGAAACAGGCCCTTCAGGCAACCAAGTCCACATCAACCATCAATCACTCATTCACACTACTTTTTTGTTATCCAATTTTCTCATCCATCCCCTACACACTAGGGATAATTTACAGAGTACAATGTACAAATCCGCACATCTTCGGGATGTGGGACGAAACCCTCGCAATCACAGTGTGAATGTGCAAACTCCACACAGATAGCACCTAAGGTCAAGACCAAACCTGTGCTACTGGCCATGTGAGGCAGCAGCTCTACCTGCTGCACTGACGGTAGAGCACAAAAACATTTATTTGATCCATTTGTACACCATATGTTCTGACGAGTGCTCGCAACATTACACGGCATATTATCCAGCACCACAGATGTATGTTCGATCCTGACCTCGTGTGCTGTCAGTGTGGAGTTTGCACATTCTCCCTGTGACCGCATAGGTTTCGTCCGGGTGATCCGATTTCCTTCCACCTCCTAAAGATGTGCGGCTCTGTCGGTTAATTGGCTTCTGTAAATTTCCGCTCGTGTGTAGAGTGATTGAGAAAGTGGGTTAACATAGAAGTAGTGTGAACAGGTAATCGATGGTTAGCGTGGACTCAGTGGGCCGAATGGCCTTTTTCCCTTATTGTATATCTAAATTAAACTTGACATGTTCTTGGCTTACCTGCTTGGATCAATGCTGATTACACCTGGATGGTTTTCCCTGCACTCTGGACAAAGCACTCAATAATCTTTCAAAATCATCAACCTTTAAACCCAGTTATCTACAGCTGTAATTCAGGATAATTGATCACTATTAGGCTGATTAACTAATTAAGGTAGTATTAGAAATGTTATCCACTCCATGACATTAAGTAGTTAAATGCCAACTTCCATAATGAAAGGGAGGGGTTTTAATCCCCACAGACACACAGTCATTATAATACATTGGGAGATCTGCACCTTTAGGCATGGATGTTGCAAGGATTTGCTTTGTTTTTTAACCTGAATCATGTTTCCCATGGGAAAAGGCAAGCAATGGCAATGCTTAAAACTATCTTACACTTAATTCACATTTCTCCTTTAAGCATTGCCATTGCTTGCCTTTTCCCATGGGAAACATGATTCAGGTTAAAAAACAAAGCAAATTGGTTGCATTTGGATTCTTTCATCATTATGTTCCTCAATTACATCGGAATGATAATTACAAAAGAGAAGGCTATTTAGAACATTTTTGTCTAGAGTGTAGTTTATATATAGTTACTGGATCAAAATAAATCATTTAATGTACACAAAGAAAGATGGCGTTTGATTGAAATTCAATTTGTCTACCACTATGACCACAGAGGGAACTGAGTTTATGTTGGAAGACCCTCCTATATTTGAGGAAGGGTCCCAATCTGAAGCAGAGGGAATGTCCATTCTTGAGATTTGCCACCTAAGCCTGTGATGGACCCACTGTGACAAGATAGATAATGAACAGCGCTAGTTTGAGTTCAGGAACTGCGTCCGTTGTGGTGTAGTGGTCACATTCCTCTCTCATTGGAGTCAGACTGCGGTGGGTTGAAATCATGAAATAATTTTGAAGAGGCATACACTGGAACCCTTGAGTGAATGGTGAGAGCAAACATAAAAAGCGACACACCTTGAGATTTCACAATAGTTCAAGGCAGACAATGGGTTAAAGTGGACAGTAGGCTAAGGCATGCAGAAACAAAGAACTGCAGGTGTTGGTTTATACCAAAGATAGGCACAAAGTGCTGGAGCAAAAGTGAGTAAGGCAGCATCTCTGGAGAACATGATTCAGGGTGACAATTCGGGTCAGGGCCCTTCTTCAGACAACCCAAGGTCTAAGCTGATCCTCAAGTCAGTGGCCTCACTGAATCCTGGTGATGTGCACCCCTTACCCAACTCGCATCCCCTTCCAACTATATTCCTTCCTCTGGCTTCACAATTTATACCCCCTTTATCCTTGTTTCAGGCATCTTGTCTTTTTATTTCTGGCATTTATCCAACCGCTGCTCTCATCACCTGCATCCACCTATCACTTGACAGGCTTTGTCCTGCCCCCACCTCTCTCCCAACTTCCCCCACCCCCTTCCCCGATATCAATCTGTCTGGAGAAGAGTCCTGATCTGAAATGTCGTTTATCCATGTTCTCCAGAAATGCAGTCTGACCCGCTGAGTTACTCCAGCAACGTGGGTCTTTTTTTGTAATAAAGAAGGTTTGCTCTTTTTTTGTAATAAAGAAAGTAAATCCTAGCCTCCATGTGCATTTTTCCCATCTACAAAACAGCATTTTAATGGGGGTGACGCTCCCAAATGTTAGCTTTGTATTTATTTGGAAATATCTACCTGATGACCTTGCTTTTCAGCACCGTGGCACAATGGTAGAGCTGCTGCCTTACAGTGCCAAAGACCTAGGTTCAATCATGACTACGGGCGCTGTCTGTACGGCGTTTGCACATTCTCCCTGTGACTGCATTTTCTCTGGGTGCTCCAGATTTCTCCTACATTCCAATGATGTCAGGGTTTGTAGGTTAATTGGCTTCTGTGACTTGTCCCCAGTGTGTAGGATAGAACTAGTCTATGGGGGATTGTTATTCAGCGTGGTGGGCCGAAGGGCCTGTACCCCTACAACTAAACTAAACTAAGCTAAGCCACTGAGCACAGTTTGTGCCTGCTTCCTGTAGCTCTCTGGCTGAGACTTCATCAAAAGCCTTGTCATGGTTCATCTGTCTGGCACCCTCCGTGATATCTTTGCAAAGTGCACAGAGAATGACCGTAACTGATGAGATGATGCCTGCAGATAAACTGCGGGGAACAGGAGAGTTCACGTTCAGAGCAATCATTGTTGCATGGGTGCCATTTGTCACCACAGCAACTCCCCTGGACTCTGGCCACTGTTGAAAGTCCCCTTGGTGATCCGTGTGGCAGCGCTGTCAGAATGCATCAGCTGAGTTGCCCTGGCAAAGCGAGCATTAGCAGCCTCTTCTAGATCAGTGCCTGGCAGATTAGCTGCACTGGTAAAGGTCTTCTGTCACTCTCTAGAAAGCAGCCTGCGGCACGGACAATGTGGGCATTGGCCACTTGCAGGGGCACAGCAGGAACAGTGAACGCTATGGATGTTAGTCATTGCAAACAAGGCTGCTACAAAGGTAGACCCTCACCAATGCTTTAATGCTGAAAGGCAAGACAATGGTGAGGCCGCACTTGTAGTATTATGTTCAGTCACTCTGCTGTAGGAAAGATGCTAGAACGAGTGCAGAGAATATTTTCAAGGATGTTGCCAGGACTTGAGGGCCTGAACTATTGAGAGAGGTCGGGCAGGCTAGGACTTAATAGGACTATCAGACTTTCTTCACCTGTAATAGGACTATCAGACTTTCTTCATCTGTTAGATGTGGCCCTTGTGGCTAAAGGGATCAGGGGGTATGGAGAGAAGGCAGGGATGAGATACTGAGCTGGATGATCAGCCATGATCATATCGAATGGCGGTGCAGGCTCGATGGGCCCAATGGCTTGCTCCTGCACCTATTTTCTATGTTTCTATGTTTCACCTCCTTCCCCTCAGCTTGAAGAAGGGTTCCAACCCGAAGTGTCACCTATCCATGTTCTCCAGAGATGTTGCCTGACCTGCTGAGTTACTCCAGAACTTTGTGTCCTTTTGTGTATTAACCCGTAACTACAGTTCCTTGTTTCTACAGAACATCTGCTGAGTCTTCCAGAAACAAAAAAAGCCTGATTTCTAGCAGTAAAGGTGTTCTGTTTACGATTAATTAACCTTTGATGGGTTATTGTTGAAGTGCTCAAGATGATCCCATGGATAAACAATATTATTTTTTATCTCAAGGAGTTCTCAAGGAGTATCTTGTGTTTTTGGTACCAGTGTCTTCCAGGGATAGAAATGAACCAGCTTTGGGCTGGTTTTTACAAATTCACACCATCCCCACAATTTTCCTGTCAGATAGATAGATAGATAGATATAATTTATTGCCACACAACCAGGGTTGGTGGAAATTTGGGTTGTCAGCAGCAGTACAATAATAAAGAACACACAATAAAACTGTAACACAAACATCCACCACAGCATTCATCACAATTTTCCTGTCATTAATGTTAATGGGGGTGACATGGCTGCATTTCAGTTCTTCCTCAGGCCGGTTCACATCTCCACTAAGCAGGAATGTGAAGAGCTAATTTTAATCTCATTTTTGTGTGATTGGCCCTTTCACCCCAATGCTATGCCCTCTAGTCTTTTTTTCCACTCTGCAGCAAATACCCTTGTAGCTAACACCCTTTAATTCAGGCAACATTCGGGTCCACCTCTTCTGCACCCTTTCCAAAGCCTCCGCTACCTTCCTGTAATGGGGCGACCAGAACTGTGCAAGAATTATTGGATGTGCAATTGTTTTATGCACTGCGATTGGAATAACAAAATGCACCTTTACAGATACGTTAAATGCACCAATACAACAAATAAATATACAAGAAATTATCGGTTATTCTTACCATTATTCGGCGTCGGGGTTCGGCGTTGGGGTTCCATCGTTCCTGGCGAGAGGGCCTGAGCATCGGGGCGCCCGTGGCGCCGACTGCGGGGTGCTCGGGAGGCCCCAACCACGGATGAACATCTGGGAAGATCGGCGGGGAGGCTGGCTGGACTTTGGTTCCTTCCCTAACTTTTGTGCCGCTGTGGGGTTGTGTTGTGTCGTGGACTTCTGTGTTTGTGCTTTTTTTCTTTTTTTATGAATGTAAGGAAAATCTATTTCGTTGTCTCTTATGAGACAATGACAATAAATTGAATCCAATCCAAATTATAGTGTAAGCCAATGTACGTAGAGCAGCCTCAGTGGGGCAAAGTCCATAGTATTTGGTGCTGACGGTTGTGGTCATTGTTGTGCAGTGTTCACAGTGTTGCTGGTTGCTGGGAAGAAGCTGTTCTTGAGCCTGGAGCTCACGGTTCTCAGGCTCCTGTACCTTCTTCCCGATGGTAGCAGCAAGATATGTTGGAAGGAACTGTAAATGTTGGTTAGACACAAAATGCTGGAGTAACTCAGTGGATCAGGCAGCATCTCTGGAGAAAAAGAATAGGTGACGTTTCAGGTCGAACTCCTTCAGTGAGATGTTTTCATAAATATATTAGTAGGTATTAAATTTGCATTCTGATATATCAGTGAACAAACTCGTTCAACCATGGAATATTACAAGTTTATGCACTTAAACCTGGTGCATTTCATATTTACAGAAGATTAGAGGAATTAGGAATATAAAATAACAAGATGGCTTACAGGAAACCAGCAGCCTATTAATGCACATTTAGAATATCCTGGCATACCTCAGGTGAGGCATTTCTTCAAGCATAAAGAAAAGTTAATGCAAAGCCAACTTAAGTTCATGTTAAAATGTAAAAAAAACTATTTGGCTATGTAATCTGAGTCAATATACTGCAGCTATAACTCCCTTTGTTAAATTTCTCCTTTTTGACTTAAATTTAAAAACAAAATCTGTATTGTAAGCCAGGTAGTTTATCAAAAGCATATAACTCTGTTCCAAGCTGGTGAACAACAATAATGCTATATGTTTATTCAGAGTGCGGTGAACATCAAAATAAATAACGTATTGGTGTGTGCTGTGAGGTTAGTGTTTACATTTTAGTCATATGTTGTGCTGCACACTCTTTCATGTGACTGCTTTGGACTAAAATTACTTGATTAAGTTTCAATGAAGACAGCCCCAAGCCTAGTCAAACTCTCTGTAGAAGTATCATTCTCCATTTAAGTCAAAGTAAAAACTTCACACTTATTCTGACTGTGAAAGTGTCAAATGGTTGCTATTGATAATTCATGAGGGTTGATCATATAGAGATGTTTAAGATCATGACAGAAATAGATAGGGTAAGTGCAGCAGAGTGTCTTTTTCCAAAAGTAGGAGAATCAAGAATCAGAGGCTATAGGTTGAAGGTGAGAGGGGAAAGATTTAGGCTAACAGTTGGCAAATGGGATTGAATCTTCTACTCTGAGTAAAAGACTGTGGCCATTCAACTAATCTATACTCCTTATGATTTTTATAAACCTCTATAAAGTCACCCCTCTGCCTCATACACTTCAGGGGGAAAAATAACCAATCTATTCATCCTCCCCAATAAATCAGAACTTCCAGACTTGGATCATCATCATGACTTTTTAGCACCCATTATATAATCACAGAGCTGTACTGCACGAAAACAGGCCCTTCGGCCCACCTTGTCCATGCTGACCAACTTGGCATACTAGGCTAGTCCAATTTGCCTGCATTTGGCCTCTCTCCCACCAAACCCTTCCTATCCATATGTCTACACAAATGTCTTTCCCTTTTTTGTGACATTCTTCCTTTAGTGGAGTGACCAGAAGTGTATACAGTACCCCAAATGTGACCTTTCCAACATCTTGTTCAGCTGTGTCCTGTGCGTTGTTGCATGTTTGACGTGGACCATTTATTTTTTTTGCAGTCGGATTACTACTTTGAATACACGGAGTGTGATGGTCGTGGATTGAGGTGGAGAGTGGCTGTACCACATGTGCCAGGAAAATGCCTAGGACTGCCAGAGCCAATCAGCGGCACATCATGCGGTAAACACTTCACATATTTCAATCTCGGTTTGATCATTTTAGTTTAGTTTTGTTTGGTTTAGAGATACACTATGGAAACAGACTCCTCGGCCCATCATGCCCATGCTGACCAACGATCACTCGTTCACATTAGTTCTATTCTACACACTAAGGACAATTTTCAGAAGCCAATTAACCTACAAACCTGCACGTTTTTGGGATGTGGGTGGAAACCGAAGGACCCGGAGAAAACCCACACGATCGCGGGGAGATTGTACAAACTCCATACACCAGGATTGAACCCGGGTCTCCGGCGCTGAAAGGCAGCAACTCTGTGCCTGTGCCACTGTGCCACCCTAACTATTAAATACTTACCCACAGATATTCAGAGCATCTGCCATGAAATGTTTCTAATATGGAGCTTTTGCCAGTAATGTGACAGAATATTCTTACATTTCCCTCTTTGCTGCGTAAAGAAAGTGCAATAATCCAATTCAAGTAGAGCATGTTGGTTTAAATTACAATAAAAAATGGCACGTTAGGAGACTGCTTCCCTCTTCTGCCCTGTCCCGTCAGGCAGAAGATACAAAAGGTTGAAAGCATGTGCCACCAGACTCAGGAACAGCTTCTTCCCTGCTGGTATCAGGCTACTGAATGGCCCTCCCTTAAGCTAGGGTGCAGTTCTGATCTCCCCCCAACCTACCACATTGCAGAGGCTGGAATTTTTCTCTGTTACTGTGACAATTTAACACTGTAATGCTGCATTCTGAACTCTGGTATTTTTATCTAAGCACTATTTGTTGTACTTCTGTGTGGCTTGATAATACCCATGTATAATTTTGGGTTCTTTTGTGGGATAACATGGAACATAGAACATAGCGCAGTACGGCCCTATAGCCCACAATGCCAAATTAAACTAATCTCCTCTGCCTGCACGTGATCCATAGCTGGATCCACCCTCCATTCCCTGTATATCCATGTACCTGTCCAAAAAACATCTAAATGCCACTGTCGTATCTGCCTCAACCACCACCCCTCGCAGTGCGTTCTAGGCACCCACCACATTCAGGGTAAAGAAACCCAGGCATCAGTTATAAACTTTTCCCCTCTCACTGTAAAGGCTATCCTAGTCTCGAAGAAGGATTGGCCAGCTTCTATAGTGTTATAAAATATAGTCCTTTATCTGAGAATAAAAGGACGTACCTTTAGATATGAGTTGAGGAGGAATTTATTTAGTCAGAGGGTGGCAAATTGTGAAATTCATTGCCACAGGTGGCTGTGGAGGCCATCAATGGGTATTTTTAAGATGGCGATTGATAGATACTTGATTGGTAAGGGTTATGGGGGGGAAGGCAGGAGAATGGGGTAGAGAGGGAAAGGCAGATCAGTCATGATTGAATTGTGGAATAGATTAGATGGCCTACTTCTGCTCCTATGACATGAATTTATGTTGGTTAGATACTTCATCCTCAGAAGCAAGAGCTCTATTTTTGATCAGCATGGACACAGTAGGCCTCATTCTGTAGGTAAACAAAGATTTGCCTTTGTTCAATTTAATATTTTAATACTGACAATTGCCCATGGTTTTCAGAGGCATTATTCTGCAATGAGCAGAGTATGCTTTATTTTATTTGACATCCATCTGTTCCTATTAAATGCCAACCTCAGTGTTGGATGTATATATTTAGAAAAAAGGGCTGAAAGAGAGAAACACCTTTTGACAGCCTGTCCTGTCAACTTAACTTCCAAAGGCACAAGTGAACACCTTCACTGGGGTGCAGTGAAAACAGGAGAGAGGAAGGAGTAAACAACAACAACAACGGATAATTTTAACATGGGATGCTTATTGGTTGAACTTGGATAATTAAGCACATGCACAGATGACATAGATTATCCAAAGAAAACCACATATCCCTGGGGATATTTTTTAAATCTATTCAGAGAGTTTTGTACATTGCCTTTAATAATCTTCATTGGAAACCAAGAGTCAAGAGTGTTTAATGCCCCTGTCCCACTTAGGAAACCTGAACGGAAACCTCTGGAGACTTTGCGCCCCACCCAAGGTTTCCGTGCAGTTCCCGGAGGTTGCAGGTGGTTGCCGGGGGTTGCAGGTAGTGGAAGCAGGTAGTGAGACTGACAAAAACCTCCGGGAACCTTGGGTGGGGCGCAAAGTCTCCAGAGGTTTCCGTTCAGGTTTCCTAAGTGGGACAGGGGCATTATTGTCATATGTACTGGCAAATGGAATAATGGAATTCATACTTGCTGCAGTTTTGCAGGCCCATAAATTCAATAGCACACAGCCAAACATACAATATTCAATAATACAATATATTAATAACTGCAATACTAGGTATTTATAACAGGGCAAAACCAAAGTAAGTCGTGCAGCCAAAGACACAAGCCCGTAGAAGATGAAAGTTGCTGAGGTTAGTGTTGTGCAGTGTTCAAGAGCTTGATGGCTGCTGAGAAGAAGTTGGTCTTGAATCTGGAGGTTATGGTTTACAGGCTTCCGTACCTTCTTCTCAATGGTAGCAGCGAGAAGAGGGTGTGATCAGGGTGGTGTAGGGCTTAGATGATATTGGATGTGACTCCTGCAGATGCCTTCGATGGTGGAGAGGCCAGAACCCTTGATGGATATAATCGGAACCTCAGGTGCTGATTGTGTGGAGTTTTCAAGTTTTCTCTGTGACTGTGTGGGTTTACTCTGGGTGCTCTGGTTTTCTCCTACATCCCAAAGACATGCCGGTTTCCAGATTAATTGATCTCTGTAAATTACACTTAGTGTGTCGGGAGTGGATGCAAAAGTGGGATAACATAAAACTAGTGTGAACGGGTGATTGATGGTCGGTGTGGACTCAGTGGACTGAAGATGCTTGTTTCCATGCTGTATCTCTTAACAAAATGTTTAAAAAATAGACAAAGTTGATATATCAAAAATATGCAATACATTTGAGTTTTGACTGAACTGGCAGCCTTGCCAACATTCCTGATGTGGATTTTGTACCTTTTTGCAGCTTTCTCCTGTGAAGCGGGTCAGTTTTTGGACATGAAGGACCAATTGTGCAAAGACTGCATAGTTGGCACTTACTCCCTCGGCACTGGTATTGAGTTCAACGAGTGGGTGACTGTCCCACCAGGGTTTGTTAACTCGGCTGCAGCTCAGGATGCCTCGCTGGAAGACTCAGCTGAGAACTGTACTATGTAAGTAAATCTGCGCTTCAACCAATCTCGTGTTTGGAGAACTGATTATTCCCCCTGATGCTCTCTGAAACATGTTTATCTATTTGTTATGATAGTTTCTTGCTTTGTTACAGACTTGTCCCTGTCCCACCACGGTCATTCCTTCTTCCCACTCCCGTCCAGCAGAAGGTACAGACGCTAAAAACCGTGCACCACCAGACGCAGGAAATGCTTCCTCCCCTCTGTTATCAGCCTTCTGAGCATTTCTTCCATAAACTGGGGCACTGTCCGATTCACCTCCACCCGATTACGGACATTGGACTTTATCTATGAAACTATTACGCTATATTACTGAGAACTATATTCCGCCCTTTCTTTTTCTTTGAGTTATTGAGTTATAGTGTGAAAAAAGGCCCTTCGGCCCAACTTGCACACATCGACCAACATTCTGCATGTACACTAACTTTGGGCTATATTCCTTTAAACCCATCCTATCCCTGTACCTGTCTAAATGTTTGCTCTACCAGTTGTACTTGAGTTTAGATTGATTATATTTATGTCAAGTATTATTTGATCTCATTGAATAGCATGCAAAACCAAAGCACACGTGACACTAATAGATCTAATCCTACAAGCCTGTGTGTTATCGCATGATAATGTGTGAGGTAGAAAATAGCACAATAAATTATCCCCAGTTTGAAAGGCACAATGTTCAACCCTTGCTATATTTAAAGAGAGCGATCTGAAGAAGGGTTCCGACCCGAAACGTCACGTATCCTTTTTCTACAGAGATGATGCCTGATGCGCTGAGTTACTCCAGCACTTTGTGTTTATCTCAGAGTGTTTTACTGAGTGTGCACTCTCGTTTGGAACCTTCAGAGACCGTAGATACATATTGATGAATCACAGATATACCGCGATTATTTTCATCAGTTGAATGTGTCCCCATTTTCTCTGTGTATTTTACTCTTGTGTCACCGGAGGAAAATACAGAACGGCCAAGAAAAAAAGGTAAAATCCATGTATGGAAGAAAGTTTCACCAAGAGTGGGTACAGGAGTCAGGATGCCATGTTGCAGCTAGACCAAACATTGATCAGTCCCCACTAGAGTATTGTTTTCAGTTCTGGTCGCCACATTACAGGAAGGGTGTGCCAGCAATAAAGAGGGTGTAGAAGTGATTCGCCAGGATGTTCCCTGGAATGGGCTTTTCTCATATAGAGTAGACATGACACGTGGTCACTACCCCTCCATCACTGCCTGCCCCAGTGCTTGTCTAAATGCCTTTTAAATGGTGCTGTTGTATCGGCTTCCATCACCTCCCCTGGCAGTGTGTTCCAGGCATTTAGCACTCTCTGAGTAAAAAAAGAACTTGCCTTGTAAATCTCCTTTAAACTTTATCCCTCTCACCTTTGGTCTATGTCCCGGGAAAATGATGTGCAGTAGCTACCCTTTCTATGCCCCTCACAATTTTAAATACTTCTATAGTTGCACACCAAGATCCTTAAATGCTTTCAACAGATACGTCCTAGAAAGCATTTTATCAGGATATATCACTGCATGGTTTGGAAACAATTCCATCCAAGACCGCAAGAAATTGCAGAGAATTGCGGACACAGCCCTGTGCATCACGTAAATCCACCTCCCATTCACAATATCTCCATGCTGCCTCAGCAAGACCACCAGCACAATCAAGGATGAGTCTCACCCCGGACACTTCCTCATCTACCCTCTCCCATCAGGCAAGAGGTACAGAAGTGTGAAAACGCACTCCTCCAGATTCAGGGACAGTTTCTTCCCAGTTGTTATCAGGCAACTGAACCATCCTATCACCAAATCGAGTGCAGTCCTGACCTCCCATCTACCTCATTGGAGGCCCTCAAACTACTCTTAATTGGATATTACTGGACTTTATCTTGCACTAAACATTATTCCCTTTCTCCTGTCTCTGTACACTGTGGATGGCTTGATTTTAATCATGTATAGACTTTCCTCTGACTAGATAGCACGCAACCTAAAAGCTTTTCGCTGTGCCTTGGTACACGTGACAATAATAAACTAAACTAAACTAAACATCAATGCTCATAAGGGTCCTGCCATTTACAATGGGATGCACTGAGCAAGATTGATCAACTGGAGCATTATCACATGTGGTAAATTTGAACTTTGTTTTTCCATGAAATTTCAACAGGTCAATGTGGACTCCTGAAGGTGACTTCATAGCTTCCAACAACGACGAGTGTACGGCAGCGCTGATGTATGCTGTGACCCTGAAACAATCTGGCAACGTATCGTTTGAATATCTCTACCCTGACACGACAATCCTCTTCAAGTTCTTTGTAAGTAATTAACAAAGTTATAGGTGTCTGTTGAATGACATTATGAACATTTTAAAGCAGCATTCTGGAGTAACTCAGCTGGTCAGGCAGGGTTCCGACCCGAAACGTCACATATCCATCCAGAGATGCTGCCTGACCCGCTGAGTTCCTCCAGCACTTTGTGCTTCACTCAAGATTCCTGCATCCACAGTTCCTATGAAATGTTCTTATGAACATTTTATAGATGCACTACAGATAAAGTTTTGTTTCTGGCTCAGAAAATGCAGTTAATTATCTCGTCAGTAACTTTCATTGCTTATTGGATGAAAGAAGAAGGGATGTGAGAGAATAGCAGTCATGGTGACGCACCGGTAGAGTTGCTGCCTGACAGTGAATGCAGCGCTGGAGACCCGGGTTCGATCCCGACCGCGGGTGCTGTCTGTATGGAGTTTGTACGTTCTCCCCGTGGGTTTTCTCCGAGATCTTCGGTTTCCTCCCACACTCCAAAGATATACAGGTGTGTAGGTTCATTGGCTTGGTAAATGTAAAAATTGTCCCTAGTGTGTGGAGGGTAGTGTTAATGTGAGGGGATCGCTGGTCGGCGTGGGGCCGAAGGGCCTGTTTCCGTGCTGTATTTCTAAAAAAAAAAGAAGCAATCTTGGTTGCAAACATAAATCTCATAATGTTGCTGAAATTGTGACTTTAATTTATAATTTGATCGGTGTGTTAAAAAGATATTGGAGCCATCGGAAAGGACAGCGTCGCCCATTTAAAACCAAGTTGTGAAGTTGAATCTGAGATTGTTACAGTCTTGAATACTGGCAGAAAGAAGGTGGACATTTGGCCCATCAACTCTGTACTGGTTCAATGCAAGAGAACCGTTGTGCAGCATGGTAGTGGTGGAGCTGCTGTCTTACAGCGCCAGAGGCCCGGGTTCGATCCTGACTACGGGTGCTGTCTGTACGGAGTTTGTACGTTTTTCCTGTCAATGCATGAGTTTTCTCCTAATGCCTTGGTTTCCTCTCGCACTCCAAAGACATACAGGTTTGTAGGTTAATTGGGTTCTGCAAATTTTAATTTGTCATAGAGATGTATAGAGACAGGCCCTCCTGGCCTCCTTGTCCATATTGGACTTGACCCATTTGCCTGTAGTTGTCCATATCCCTCTAAACCATTCTTGTCCATATATCTGTCCAAATGTCTTTTAAAAGTCATAATTGCATCTGCTTATATAGGTTCCTCTCGCAGCTCATTCCAGATACTAACTAACCTCTGAGTGAAAAAGTGGCCCCAGAGGTCCCTCTTAAATCTCTCCCGTCTCACCTTAATCCTATGCCCTCTGGGTTTAGAATCCTCTATCTTGGGAAAAAGACTGTTGAGCGTTCACTTTATCGATGCCCCTCAAGACCTTGTACACCTCAATAAACTCACCCCTCCGCCTCCTACTCTCCAAAGAAAAAGTCCCAGCTTATCCAAACTCTCCTTGTAACTCAAGCCCACAAGCCCAGGAACAATCTCCTCTAGACCCTTTCCAATTTATTGACATGCTGTAACAATTATTTCTCCACAGGTTCAGAATGACCAGTGTCAATCAGTAGAGAATGAGCATAAATGGATGAAGAAAACAGAAAGAAATCAATGGAACCGTCAAACGGTACGCATATTAAATATATTTCAATCCCTACCCTTAAATCTCTACGCTTTTTAAATTCTAAGAAATGCTCCTTGAATCAATAAAATTGTGATCTCTTTCTAAACACTGGGAAATCCCGTTGGTTGAGCATCTCACTAGCTCGTGTTTGCTGAACCCCCTTTTCAACTTGGTGGTGCAAAGTTCTCCGCAATTTTCTTTTTGTCGGTGAGACCAAGAGCCTGTTTCCATGCTGTATCTCTGAAGTCTGATGTAAACTCACCCGGAGGAAACCCACCCGGCCACAGGTAGAACATGCAAACTCCACCCTGACAGCACCCGAGGTGAGGGTCGAACCCGGGTTTCTGGTGCTGTGGGGCAGCAGCTCTACCCGCTGCAACACTGTTGCCTCCCCTTGTCGCTGGCAGTGGTAGCTCCAGTTTCCTCGCATTTTCCATGGGTTTGTAGGTTAATTGGCACTGTCCCTAGTGCGTGGGACAGAAGTAGTGTGCACGGGCGATCGCTGGACAATGGGCCGAAGGGCCTATTTTCACGCTGTATCTCTAAACGAGGAAGTTTCACAATGTCTCCTCTTGTGTGTGTTGGATTTACTCATCACTTTGGCATGCCAACTTTTAATCTAGTAAACTTTTAATTTGCAGCTGATTGTCAGTTTATGATCAACCTATTGTTCTGAGAAAGTTTGGTATCCAGTGGGGAGAAATGACTGACCTCAATGAGTATTAAATGACTTAACTTGAATGCCAGGCATTCTTAACTAACAGCAAATGCCATTATGACTCTTGACAAGGCAGACAATATTGTAATCACTCCAGGGTCATTTGCTCATTAGGCACACTCTTTTCATTATCCTATTTTCTTTCTTCATTTTACAAGTTTTAAAGTTCATGGGTGTGATGCAAGGGTTAGTAAGTAAGTAAGTAAGTAAACTTTATTTATATAGCACATTTTAAGTCAACTTGCATTGACCCCAAAGTGCTTCACATAAATTAAATAATAAGTTCCATTGCAAACCATAGAAAAAGGTTTAAAAAAAAACGAATAAAAAATGGACACAACATATTATAGAGTTCAACACAAACATCCCCCCACAGCAGAATCAAAACATTTCCACTGTGGGGAAAGACACCAGAAAGTTAAGTCCTCTTCCTCTGTGAAACACCCGAGGTCAGGGCCCATCCGTAAAGATGGAACATCGGCGTCGGGTGAAACATTCCTCAGCGGCTTGGAAAAGTCTGGAGCGGCTGTCCCCTCCCCGGAGACCGGAGACCGCGGCACTCGTAGTCCTCAGGCCGCGCCGGTTGGAGCTCCGACCCCGGCGAACTCGATCCCTGGCTCTGCGGCGCTCCAAATCCAGCGCCGCCCGCGGCCGGAGGCCCGCAGCCACAGCTCCGCGATGTTGGGAGTCGGCGGCCAAAGCGCTCCGGAGCTTACCGCACGGCGACCCGGTAGGCATCGCCCGCTCCGTGTTGGTATCCCAGCGCTGCGCCACCGCCGCCGAAGCTGTAGTCCCAGCCGGTTCCGACAGGAAAACGCCGCTCCATTTTCGATGGTAGGCCGCGAGGACGGGGCGAAGAAACAGCACGGAGGGATGCTGCCTCTCCAACCTGGTAGGGGACTAAGAAATAAAGTTTCCCCCTTCCCCACCCCCACCCCCCACATAGAAGACCTCCACTAACATTTTTTAACATGACTTAAAATAAAATAAAATAAAGAAAGGTGTAGAGACGGACTGCGGGCAGGCTGCCATACACAGACGGCGCCCACTCCCGCACATCCGCCATCTTGCTAACAGGCCTCTGAGCTAAAATGGAGTTTGACGGCAGTCATCGAACCACCAGGCTCCTTGGAAAAACAATGAAGTGCTTCCGAAATGAATTTGTCCTCACTTAGAATTGGTAAATCACAGGGGCTTAGACCATGCAGCCAATAGGATTACCAGAATGCGACCTGAATTTCACCATGGGTTTTACCTATGAGAGGTTGAATAGACTTGGACTGTATTCTCTGGAATGTCAGAGGCTGAGGGGAGACGTATATAAAATGATGATAGGCGTGGGCAGGGTAGACAGTCAGAACATTTTCCCAGGGCAGAATTAAAAATACAAAAGTTGTGAGATAAGAATAAAAGAGTTGAGAATTGTGAAGCCAGAGGAAGGAATGTAGGTAGAAGGAGATGGGGAGGGGAGAAGTTGGTGTGAGACTCGGTGGGGCACAGGGTAGAGTTTTTGCCCCTCTCAGCTTGAACCTATGTCCTCAACTTAAACGAGGGATAGGCTTTCCAGAGGTGCCATGGAACCACGGATACGAGACGAAGGCACTGCAGGAACTTGGGGTTACCTAGATCGGGAACTGCTCCAAACCATGCAGGTGGACCGGACTTTGTACTTTGGAAATGGCGCTGAAACATGGAGGCGTCTGCATGTGTAAATATGCAAACAGAATTTCACTGTGCAGTTGCACATGTGACAAATACCATTGAACCATCGAGGTTTAAATTGAGAGGGGCAAAGTTTAAAGTAGATGTAAGGGGCAGGTTTTTTACACAGAGGGTGGTAAGTGCCTGATATTAGACTGGAGTCAGTGGCCAAGGGGCATGTTTCCATGCGGTATGACTCCAGAGAATGTCTTCTTCACTTTGGTTCTCAATCAGATTGATCTTGGACCCAGATGTCTCTTAAACATTTGCAATCACTTCACCCTGCTACACTTGCAATCCAACTGATTCTCTGCTGTAGATTTTTAACTTGCCTCAAGGTACAGAATTGTTTTTACTAATCAGCTAATGCCCGTGGAAACAAAAATCCGCCCGCTATGGTGTTTGCAAATCATTAAAAATCTTCTTCCATATTCCTCAGTCATATGAGCAATGGTATTATCATCTTACTTGCACCTATTTTACTGTTTACCTCTACCGGGTATATATATGCTATATATTTCAGATTTTGCAATGTGCTGTCTTTTTCTTAAAAGGCCAAATTGAATCGGGGTAACAATGTCCTGTACTGGCAAACAACAAGGTTTTCGCTGGGCATGAAGCAACCAAAGCCAGTTCTCATCAGAAACATTCTTATCACAGGTACACCAAACTGATTCATTATCTCTTAAAATAAAATAAATTAAGTGGTACAGATATTGTCATTGCTTTAGAAGGATGAGGGGGAGGGGGCACATAATTGAAAATTACCGACTAGAGAAAGGTCTGCATAGAATGCATGTGGAGAGGATGTTTCCACTACTGGGAGAGTCTCGGACCAGAGGCCATTGTCCCAGAATAAAATGACATACCTTTAAAAAGGAGATGAGAAGGAGTATCGTTAGTCAGAGGCTGGTGAATCTGTGGAATTCATTGCCACATACAGCTGTGGAGGCCAAGTCAATGAATATTGATGGAGATTGACTGATTCTTGATTAGTAAGGGTGTCATGGGTTATGGGGTGAAGCCAGGAGAATGGGGTTGAGGGAAAAATAGATCAGCCATGATTGAATGGCAGGGTAGACGATGGGCCGAATGGCCTACTTCTGCTCCAGGAACTTATGAACTTAAGACCGGGTGCTGTGTGAATCACTGAGATGTTTCCAATGTAAGGTGAGTGGAGGAGAGGCGGCTCAATGCAGAGCAAGAGGGAATCATCTGACTTGTAAAATACTGCTTCTGGCAGAGTATTCTGTCTACTTAATCTCCTAGATTGTTTTTATGGACGCAGTCGTAGAGCAGTTCAGCATGGAAACAGTCTCCTCATATCATGCCAACCAAATTGGGCAAGTCCCTTATACCTGCATTTGGACCATTGCCCTCTCTGAATCCTTTGTATCCATATCTGTCCAAATTTAAAAGACATTTGGAAAGTCGTAATTATATCCACTTCTATAGCTTCCTTTGACAGCTCATTTAAGATACACTACCCTCTGAATGAAAAAGCTGCTCCTGAGGCCCCTCTTAAATCTCTCCCCTCTCATCTTAATCCTGTGCCCTCTAGTTTTAGAATCCTCTACTCTGGGAATAAGACTGAGCATTGGGACGACAGATGGCACAATGGGCTAAGTGTTCGGCTGGCGACTGGAAGGTAGTCGGTTCGAATCCCGCTTGGAGTGCATACTGTCGTTGTGTCTTTGGGCGAGACACTTCACCCACCTTTGCCTGTGTGTGAATGTGTGTGAGTGATTGGTGGTGGTCGGAGGGGCCGTAGGCGCAGAATGGCAGCCACGCTTCCGTCAGTCTGCCCCAGGGCAGCTGTGGCTACAGAAGTAGCTTACCACCACCGAGTGTGACTGAGGAGTGAATGAATAATGCGATGTAAAGCGCCTTGAGTATTAGAAAGGCGCTATATAAATCCCATCCATTAATATTATTATTATCCACTTTATCCATGCCCCGCAAGATCTTGTGCACCTCAATAAGATCCCTCATCAACATCCTATGCTCGAAAGGAAAACAATCCTAGCCTGTCGAACCACTCACTTATAGGTTGTCAAGTCCACAAGCCCAGGTGACATCCTGGTGAAGAAACAAAGAACTGCAGATGCTGGTTCTCTTTGTGAATGGCATCAAAGTCGAACAATAATGGCATTGCTATGTGTGCAGATTTATCCATCTGAATCATAACCCTTTAATTTTTTTTAAGGAATCCCCACTGATCTAGTCATTTTGGGTTGGTTTATTGTGGATTTTGATCTCCAGTCATTGGTTCTGCAGTTCCTTCCTACACGTTCTTTTCTTTCATTGTATTTGAATCCAAAGATGGTGCTTTTTTTTTCAGGGAAAGGAACTTTATCATTTGGGAGTCTGACCTAAATCAGCACCAAAAACCTTCATCACAAGTGTCTGGACCCATGATATCTTTAGCCTGCCAGAAAGGATTTGGTACACATAGTTTCTGCAATTTACTGGGTCACCGCATTCCTTTTGACAGATTACCATGATGTACAGGTTTTATGTTTGACCTGAAAGTTATGTTGGGAGAGAATTAATCAACGATGATGGAAAATATTCAGATCATTTTCAGGGTTTTAGTCTCCAGTTGTTCATGGAAGGTTTTAAAAAAAATCATGAGCTTTGATAGTGAAATGTGGCATTTTCTGCAGCAAATGTTAAACTTTCTCAGTGACCATGTAGAATTACAGTGAAATTCAGAGGATTATTTTTAGCCAGTGTTTTATCACCAGTGGCTGTTTTTGTGCATTTGGAAAATGCTACTGCATACGCAGAGCCACTTTCTGTTCCATCACGAGGAAAGTTTGTTGTCGTCGTGCTGTGCAGTTTCAGCCTATGCCATTTTCCAGCACTCGAGCGCCAGTCATTTCTTGCGTAATGTTTTCTGTTGCAACCTTGTCCTATTCAGAGTGACAAGGGGTCTACAACCCAAAATTATCATTGAACTGGGATGCATGAAACAATGTAAATTTGAAATGATAAGTGAGAGTTATGTAGTGTGTACAACAATAAATCTATTCAGGCAGAACTGGTCAAATATTCTCATTCTACACAAACGTTATCCAGTTTTAAATGTAGGGCATAGAGTCATAGACTCATAAAGCATGGACATAGGCCCTTCAGCCCAACTTGCCCACGCTAACCGACATGCCCCATCTGCACTGGTCCCACCGCCTGCATTTGGCCCATATCCGTCTAAACCTGTCCTATCCATGTACCTGTTTAAATGTTTCTTAAACATTGCGATAGTACCCGCCTCATCTACCTCCTCCGGTAGCTCGTTCCATACACCCACCACCTTTTTCTAACAAAAAAAAAGTTACCCCTCAGGTTCCTGTTAAATCTTTCCCCCCTCACCTTAAACCGATGTCTTCTGGTTCTCCATTCCCCTACTCTGGGTAAGAGACTGTGCATCTACCCGATCTATTCCTCTCATGATTTTGCCAATGTTTGGCACATGTAGCTCTAAACATTTCCTGTCCATATACCTGTCCAAATGTATTTTAAATGTTGTTATAGTACCTGCCTCATTACCTCTTCTGGCAGCTCGTACCATATACCCACCACCTTCCATGTGAGAAATTTGCCCTTCAGGTTCCTATTAAATCTTTCCCCTTTCATCTTAAACCTATGCCCTCTAGCTCTTGATTCTGTTACTCTGGGTAAAAGTGTGCAATCACCCTATTCCCTCTATAATATTTTATACACCTCTATAAGATCATCCCTCAGCCTCCTGCACTCCAAAGAATAAAGTCCCTCGAGCCCTGGCAACATCGTGGACTTACTTGTCCTGGGAAAAATGAACTTCTAGCCCAGCTTGGTGTTAGCTCCTTCTCAAGCTCAACTTAGTCAATTCTAGCGTAATGTAGCTCAACAATTGTAGCATGGTGGCGAAGCGATAGAGTTGATGCCTTACAGCGCCGGAGACCTGGGTTCGATCCGGACAAAGGGTGCTGTCTGTACGGAATTTGTATGTTCTCCCTGTGACTACATGGGTTTTGTCTGGGTGCTCCAGTTTCCTCCCGCACTCCAAAGATGCCTAGGTTTGTCGGTTACTTGGCTTCTGTAAATTGTAATTTGTCACTAGGGTGTAGGATTGTGTTAGTGTATTGTTGTTGTGGACTTGGTGGGCTGAAGGACCTGTCTCCACATTGTACCTCTAAAGTCTAAACTGACCAAATTTTGTGCGCAACTGATGTAGACCTGTGTAGATACAAGGAACTGCAGACGCTGACTTACAAAATAAGACACAAAGTGCTGGAGTAACTCAACGGGTCAGGCAGCATCTGTGGAGGGGACGGGCAGGCGACATTTCGGGTTGGGACCCTTCTTTAGTCTTTGTGGCTGTTGTGCAAGAACTTTGTGTCTGTTTAAAAAAAAAAATCAAACATAATAGGAGGTGTTGACATCAAACCAGCCAACCCATCCACTCACTCGCTTGTTGTTCTCTGGTCCTGTTTCTCTGCCTGTTTCTCTGCGTCTAGGGGTGGCCTACACATCGGAATGTTTCCCATGTAAACCTGGTACATTCAATGAAAAGTCTGGCTCCTCCCATTGCGACATCTGCCCAAGGAATACCTACTCTCCAAGAGGTGCAACCTCTTGCCTAACCTGTCATAAAGACCAATATTCAGGTAAGTTTGTACTCAGCTTGTGACTTATGACAGCACAGGGCAGCACTGCGCGCAGCGGTAGAGTTGCTGCCTTACATTGCCAGAGACCAGGGTTCGATCTTGCCTATGGGTAATGTCTGTCTGGAGTTTATTCAATGTTGGCCCTGCCACTTACACCCACATCTTGTGACTGAATGTATCTTAAAGAAAAATTAATGTTTGAAATAGATTCATTCACTTTGGTAGCTTGGATTTGCACCACCATCCAGTGGAACAGATATTTGTCTCTCCTGTGTGTTGATCTACTTCAATTCATAGTACTGCTACAGCACGGAAACAGGCCCTTTGGCCCACCTTTTCCATGCCGCCCAAGTTGGCATCCCGGGCAAGTCCCAATTTGCCTGCATTTGGCCCAAAGCCCTCTAAACCCTTTCTGTCCATATGTCTTTCAGAGGTCGTAATTGTATACCATTTAATAGCTTCCTCTGGCAGCTTGTTCCAGATACAGACTATCGTCTGACTGAAAACGTTGCCCCAAAGGTCCCGCTTAAATCTCTCCTCTCATCACGAGTTATCCAATGCCTCTGCTAAAATTGCAATTTCAGGCAAACATATTGAACATAGCATGGAAATTATTTTTTTCCCTTTGGAATTTGAGATGAAAAGATGGAAGTGAAGGATGTTGGTTTATACATATGACAATATTTATTCGCTTTAACGGTTGTCAAGTGCTGACAAAGAGATGCCTTGGGCTTTTCTGTCTTTCTCATAGTTCTGTTTGAGTTTATTTGTCAAGTTTGGACTGAGATTAGATTACTTGTCGTGTCTTTCTGAATCAGAACCTGGCCAAGGAACTTGCAAGCAACGGCAACCGTGCTCAGAGAAGGACTATTTCTCCACACACACGCCGTGCGATTCAGAAGGGCAGGTACGTTGAAGTGCACCAATTTTTATATTAAAGTGAATGTGCAGAATGTTCAATAAAGGACTATAGCAAACCTCCTTCCACATATGCGTAGGAAGGGACTGGAGATGCTGGTTTAAACCGAAGATAGAGACAAAAAGCCAAGGCAGCTCAGCGGGCCGGGCAACATCTCTGGAGAAAAAAAATAGGTGACATCTGCATCTGATGAAGAGTCTCGACCCGAAACGTCACCTATTCCTTTTCCTCCAGAGATGCTGCCTGACCCGCTGAGTTACTCCAGCTTTTCGTATTTTATCGTCCTTACACATATGCGTCACCTTCTAAACTTGAAAAGCCTTTGAACAATTATTGTTTTGAGATACTGAAGGCATTGGGTTACCAGCTTACAATTTTGTACTTAATCTACGTACACACCTTGTACTTAATCTAAGATTGTGCTTATGTAAAATAATACTTTACTGAAATATATGCAAATAAAGAATCTCACTGTACCTTTGATACGTGTGATAATAAATTGCCTAGTTAGAACAGAACACAACTAACATAATAGCACAACTAGAACATAATCAGCCTACAAGAGTGAGTCAGCATTCACCTGTACCTGATGTACTGGTTGTGATTCTGCGACCCAAGCCTTGTTTATGTCAGGCTGATGATCCACAGATGACCAAATTGAAATGCTCCAAGGTCATCCTGTCCATTAGCTAAAGGCGTTAGGGAGTGGGGAGTGAGGAATACCAGCCACGCAGAGGCAGAATCAGGAATGTTTCTTAAAGGTCCCAGAAAAAGCTCGGCCTCCGCGACTGAACCAACCACAGACCTGCATGTCAGATTCTAGCCTTGATCCGATATAGTAAATACACATTCAACAACACTGAATATAAACGTGCTGTTTTATTTCCCCATCGGTTATTTGCAGCCAACATGTGTCACCTGAATGTAGTTCTGACTCAGTGTAACATGTGATACATTTCAATACAACGCAGTTACCATGGACCTGCACCACACAGACGTTGACCATTTTCATCCTAAAACAAGCTGCTTTTACACTATCCATGCAAGTGGACACTGTGAAATAGCTCTCTTTTTAAAAAATAGTGCTGTCTGTGTCATGAGGCCCAGTGACATGGAATCCTCCTGACCCCATCTTGAAGCTATTAATACCAGCTGGAAATCCACCTCTGGCACTCAGGGTCTTTCCAGATAGCTCTGCGTCTTTCTCCTGTAAGCGGGGTTGTCATGGAGGTGAATGCAATGCAGAAATTCAAATTCAAAGGGGCGACAGGGATGGAAATTGTTCCTCTGCTGGAGCATAGAACACAGAACAGAACAGCACAAGAACTGGCCCTTCAGCCCTCGATGTCCGCGCTGGACAAGATGCCAAGTTCATATCAGGCTGATGTAAAGGTCTTGCAGGAATGGGACTCTGACATTTATACCACATTTTCTAAACGTTTGGGTGAACCACAGCATAAAAGTACAGAGAAATTAACATTTTCAGAAGGGCCAGACAGACATTTGGGAGTGATAATGATGACGGAACTATAAACGAGGTACAGAAGTGTGAAAACACATACCTCCAGATTCAGGAACAGTTTCTTCCCAGCTTTCATCAGGCAACTAAACCTCCTATCACCAACTAGAGAGCGGTCCTGGCCTCCCATCTACCTCATTGGAGACTCTCGAACTATCTTTAATCGGACATTACTGGACTTTATCTTGATCTAAACGTTATTTCCTTTATCCTGTATCTGTCCACTGTGGAGGGGTTGATTGTAATCATGTTTCGTCTTTCCACTGACTAGAAAGCACGCCACAAAAAAAAAGCATTTCACTGTACCTTGGTACACGAGACAATAAACTAAACTAAACTAAACAGTCACTGATGGGACATGGGGAGTTTGATCTATATCTGGGCTGTGGAATAATGATTGAAAGTGTTTCAGGAGTATGCACTGTGGAAAGATAGGTTCTCTTCTCAGCAATGAGTCGTTTTCATAATTGTAAGATTGTTTAAAATAAAAGCTGGAGAGTTTAAAGAGATGTGCAAGGTAAGTGTTGTACACAGAGAGTGGTGGATGCCTGGAACCTGCTGCCAGGGGTCATAAAAAAGGTGGAGACATTAAAAATGGTGGCGTTTGAGGCTTTTAAATGGACACATGGATATGCAGGGAATGGAGAGATACGGATCACGTGCAGGCAGCTGAGATCGGTTTCTTCTGGCATCTTGTTCTGTATGGACATTGTGGGCCGAATGGTCTGTTCCTGTGCTTTATAGATCTACGTTCTGTGGTCTAATGCTGTCATTAAAAGAGTCAACCAGGAAAGGTTACTTGAAAACACTTAAGGGTAGAATCATGACCCATGTTCAATGAAATCCAAATTACTGAAAAAATATACAAAATGTTGGAGTAACTCAGCGGGTCAGGCAGCATCTCTGGAGAACATGGATTGGCGATGTTTCGGGCCAGGACCTTTCTTCAGACTGAAGAACCTTGCGTCTCCAAATTACTGAAAGTTAACAACTATCTGGGGGGGAAAAAGTAGCTGAGGTGGTTAATGCTGTTTATTTTATTTCCCCCGACACCTGAAGGCATTTTTAACATCTTCCTCATGTTACTTATCTTGCAGACTCAGATCATGTACAAGTGGATTGAGCCCAAGCTGTGCAGCGAAGTTGTGATGGGAGCAGTGAAGCTTCCTGACTCGGGAGCCAAGAAGCCATGCAAGCCTTGTAACCCAGGCTTTGCCCCAGCCAATACCACCGGCTGCCAACCTTGTCCATTTGGCTTTTACTCAGATGGATCTGAAGGTGAAATAATTGTACTTCATTCTTCTCTCAATTTGTCGTATCAGCTAGGATTGCGTGAAAAATACCATGTTGTAAGATGACATTTCAGGGACTTATACAGAATGTGAGACAGCTGGCTTTCTTTTAGCAGATTGGAATAAAGACCTGAACAAGCAAGATGATTAACAGAACAGTATCTGAAGGGGGTAGAAACAAGGAACTTCAGATGCCGGTTTACAAAAAAAAAAGACACAAAGTGCTGGAGTAACTCAGCGGGTCAGGCAGCATTTCTGGAGAACATGGATAGTTGATGCTTTGGGTTGGGACCCTTCTTCAGACTGATTTGTTTTCTGCTGGTGGCTATGGGAGAGATACTCCTTGAAAGTCTTTGACTGGGTTTCATGATGGAGAATTGATCCTCCCAAAAACCTTGTAGATCTTCAGCAGCCCAATTATGAAAATCTCAAAGGAATCTCCTGTCCTTTAGACCCTCTCCTTTCCGCTCTTCCTCAACTCACTACAGTAACCAAACTTTAATTGCACCAAGTCTTTTACCCAGGGTAGGGGAATTAAGAACCAGAGGACATAGGTTGAAGGTGAGAGGGGAAAGATTTAATAGGAACCTGAGGGGCAACCGCTTCACACGAGAGGGTAGTGGGGATGTAGAATGAGCTGTTGGAGGAAGTAGTTGAGGCAGTTCCAATAACACCATTTAAAAGACATTTGGACAGGAACATAAGTTGAAAAGGTTCAGAGGGGTAAGGGCCAAATGTGGGAAAATGGGACCAGCTTGGATGGGGCATCATGGTTTGTATGGATGAGTTGGGCTGATGGGCTTGTTTATGTGCTATATGTCTCTATGGCTCTATTTTGGTAATTCCTTTAATACTCCTTGGATTGGAATTGTATTATTATGCCTCTTCGATACACCATAGTTGCATTATTACCCACCCCCCAGGTTAAATGTTCTGCTACATTATCCGATGGAAAGTACCTCTTCAGAGCAACATATGGTACAGTTGTATATTAATTCCCCACGCTGTCTTGTGCAGTCGTTCTGGTTCAGTAGTTCTGGTTCCCCTTGGTAACCATCTGATTCCTGGATTGAAATGGTTATTTGTCATATTTGTAACTGGGCCAGGGGTCAGAATCTAAATATTCCATCCAGGCCATTCGGGCCTCAAGGAGGAATGGATCATCATCCAGTAGATAAATAAAATTTAGAAATTGAAGATAAGTTACTTGTTTTTAAAACAAAATTGTGGTTGATAAACTTTTAGTAAGTAAATGGATTAAGAGACTAAGGAAAATTGAATAGGTTTGCCCGTTCACCCAAGGGCAGCACAGTGGCACAGCAGTAGAGCTGCTGCCTCAGAGCACCAGAGACTCGGGTTCGATCCTGACTATGTACAGAGTTTGTACATTTTCCCTGTGACCGCGTGGGTTTTCCCTGACATTCCAAAGATGAGCACCTTTATAAGTTAAACCTTCCCATGATTCTGTACAATTGTCCCCAGTGTGTAGGATAGAACTAGTGTAAGGGTGATAGTTGGTTGGCACGGACTTGGTGGGCCGAAGGGCCTGTTTCCACACGGTATCTCTAATCTAAGATCTCTTCCTGTATTCCTATATTTTGCAGGATTGTTGGGAGAGGTGCTTGCGTGGCTTCTGCAGTGACAGCTGAAGCCATTGCAACCTACCTGAGTGACACAAAGTGCAGGCATAACTCAGCGGGGTCGGCTTGCTTCTCTTCAGTTTGAAGAAGGCTCCTGACCCGAAATGTCACCCATCCTTTTTCGAAATCTATTTTTAAGAAAACTTATAAGTCAGGAAAAGGGAGGCAGGAAAGGGGTTTCAGTAAAAAAAAAGTAACTCTGCGGGTCAGGTAGCATCCCTGGAGAATGCTACATTCTCAGAATGGATAGGCACCATTTCGGGTTGAGATTTTTCTTCTTCTGAAGGATCAGTTTGAAGAAGAATCCCAACTTGAAAAGTCAACAATCAATGTTCTTGTGCGTTGCTGCCTGACCCACTGAGTTACTCCAGCACTTTGTGTCTTTTGAGGATTGGGTGATTTGAATCTTCAGAGCTAACACAAAGCTGTTTAATAAATAGAGTCAGAGAATGATACAGCATGGAAACAGATCCTTTGGCCCAACTTGTCCACGCTGCCCATATGTTATGATATGTCGTGATTCCCATGTATTCTGTGGATGAGCTCCACTGTAAAGTCTGTAGGAGGCAAGAAAGACTGGGGCAGAGATGTGGCCTTGTTTAACTCCATCACTGTTAAAAGTTTCTGCTGTCATCCAATGGGTTAATTACGTTACTTGAATGCCGTCATGGAGCAAATGAATTCAGTTCAACAGAGCTTTATTTGTCACATTAGACTAAGTGGGACCCGTTGGGTCCCATGTTCACACGGGAGGGCTGGTCCCCAACGTAATATTCCACCTCTCCTCCAATTCCAATATTGGTAGCCAGGGTGGTGGGGGGGGGGGGGCGCTTTCTGGAGGGCTAGTATGAGTGTTATGGGCTGAAGGGACTGGTTTCCAGAGGGCTAGTATGGACATTGTGGGCCGAATGGATTCTTGGGCTGGCAGCTCAATCGCTCAGGCCTGGTGGGCTGGCAGCTCAGTCACTCAGACCTGGTGGGCCGGCAGCTCAGTCACTCAGGCCTGGTAGGCCGGCAGCTCAGTCACTCAGGCCTGGTGGGCTGGCAGCTCAGTCACTCAAGCCTGGTGGGCTGGCAGCTCAGAAACTGCCAGAAATTCTGCCCAAAACAGATCAGAGACTCTGTGAGAGAGAAGGGCGAGAGGGTGGAGAATACATTTTAGACATTTTTCATCTTTTTCGGCAGATCACAGCAATGAAGGAGGAAAGTCTATCCTGACCTGGATCTCACAGGGAGCAAATGAAGGGAGGGAGAAAAACACTGGGCTGAGGTTTAATATTTGCAGGGGGAATACTTACTGATGGGCCGAAGGGACTCCTACTGGGATAGTACAGACCTGATGGGCCGAAGGGGCTATTAAAAAAAAAATCTCAGTGAAATCTCAGTGAAAGGCACTTTTTCTGGACTTTTCCTGGCCTGGCGGGCCTTTTGGGCCAAAATGCTCCCCCTGAGCTAATACGGGCATTTTGGGCAAAATGGACAGGTTTCTCGGCTAATAGGAGCCTTGTGGGCCAAAATTAGTGGTTTTAGGCAGGCCAAACAACTCATTTCATTTCCATTTCATTTCAAGCACAGGGCAGTCCAAATAGCTCATTGCATTTTCATTTCATTTCCATTGCCATTGCAGTTTCAAACACAGGGCAAGCCAAACAGCTGATTGCATTTTCATTTAACTTCCATTGCCATTGCAGTTTCAAGCACAGGGCAGGCCAAACAGCTGATTGCATTTTCATTTCACTTCAATTCCCATTGCAGTTTCAAGCACAGGGCAGGCCAGACAGCTGATTGCATTTTCATTTCACTTTCATTGCCATTGCAGTTTCAAGCACAGGGCAGGCCAAGCCAAACAGCTGATTGCATTTTTGTTTCATTTCCATTGCCATTGCAGTTTCAAGCACAGGGCAGGCCAAGCAAAACAGCTGATTGCATTTTCATTTCATTTCCATTGCAGTTTCAAGCACAGGGCAGGCCAAGCCAAACAGCTGATTGCATTTTCATTTCATTTCCATTGCCATTGCAGTTTCAAGCACAGGACAGGCCAAGCTTAACAGCTGATTGCATTTTCATTTCATTTCCATTGCAGTTTCAAGCACAGGGCAGACCAAACAGCTGATTGCATTTTCATTTCACTTCCATTGCTATTGCAGTTTCAAGCACAGGGCGCCAAGCTTAACAGCTCATTACATTTTCATTTCCATTGCCATTGCAGTTTCAAGCACAGGGCAGGCCAAGCCAAACAGCTCATTGCATTTTCATTTCATTTCCATTGCCATTCCAGTTTCAAGCACAGGGCAGACCAAGCCAAACAGCTGATTGCATTTTCATTTCATTTCCATTGCCATTGCAGTTTCAAGCACAGGGAAGGCCAAACAGCTCATTGCATTTTCATTTCATTTCCATTGCAGTTTCAAGTACAGGGCAGGCCAAATAACTCATTTCATTTTCATTAAGGGTTAACAAATCATTTATTGCAAGTACATTGTAGACTCACAGTTCAGTTGAGTCACAGCCTAGAATGAGAGTCGTGGCCTCTCCCTCACGATCTTACAGAGTGACTGAGTCATGTTCAGGCATCCGGGGTTTTATAATCCTGCCCCCCCACCCCACCCACCTCGGAAGGGGCGTTACCTTCATCTCTGTGATTTACATGCGAGAGGATCTCAAGGCTTTTTAAACACTCATAACTTTTTTATTTTCCATCGATGGTAAAAAATTTCGGGGCCTGCTCAGCGGAGGAGGACTGTGACTAAGATAGCCAAAGAGATCATAGCGATATATGGTAGCGTTTAAAAAAAAATCAATATACAGTGCAGACAGGAAATGGTCAAGATGAGACTTTTAATTATATAGATATGCAACTGCACAGTGAAATTCATTTTGCATTTATTACACATGAGGGGCCACCATTTTTCGAGGCCATTATTCAAAGATGATGTTAGATGTGGTGTTAGACTTGTCATAATTTGGCGATGTTTGCATTACACCCATGCTAAATTATGCTTGCAGTTATGATCGATTGATTAAACTATTTGCATTTACTTTATCGACCTGAGGCTACAGTTTCATTCTTATCATTGCCATAGTATGATAGGCCCAGCAAACCTCTGCTGGTGTGTAAGAAGGAACTGCAGATGCTGGCTTAAACCGAAGACAGACACAAAAAGCTGGAGTAACTCAGTGGGCCAGGCAGATTCTCTTTAGAGAAGGAATGGGTGATGTTTCGGGTCGAGAGGTCTCAACCCGAAACGTCACCCATTCCTTCTCTCCAGAGATGCTGTCTGTCCCACTGAGTTACTCCAGCTTTTTGAGTCAAACCTCTGCTAGTATTTGACAGGCCAACCCAAGTTAGCCTCTTTCTTAAGCAATGTTATTTTCCTTTCAAATACATTTTGCTTCCACCATGCAAAATACTTTTTTGACAAGTCTTACATTCAAACTCCTCAAGTCTGAAAATATTTTTTCTTTTTATCAGCTGTACCTATTTTAGAATAGAATAGAATACGTTTATTGTCATTGCACAATATTGCATCTCCTTCGGTTTAAAAAGAACAAACACAACAGCCATTGACTCACATATACACAAATCAGTAAAAAAATAATAAATAGGTATTAAAAATATTTTAAAAGAATATTTTGCATTATCTTGCACCCCAAATTATATTGTGCTTCCCCAGTGTTCTCTGTTAGAATTAAGTTCTTTTATCGCACATGGGTAGAAACTATTTTTTAGTTTTCAGAGACCTGTATCGCCTCCCAGAGGGTAGCAGAGTGAAAAGGTGATTGGCAGGGTGGGATGTGTCCTGCTTGATGTTTGTGGCCCGGCGCAAGCATCGGGCCCTGTATATGTCATCCAGGGAGGGTAGTTGAGCGTTTGTGATGCTCTGTGCAGTTTTTATAACTCTCTGCAGCGCCCTCCTCTCAGCCACGGTGCAGTTAGCAAACCACACCAGGATGCCATAGGACAGGACACTTTCCATGTATTACCATAAATTATCAATCACCTTAGAGGTAGCATGTATTGGATGTACGTAGACAGAGCTTTTGTGTGGCAGTTCGTGACACAAAAGTCTCTGAAACATTATTAGTGTATATATTAAATAATATATTTACTTTTTAACATGTGTTGATTTCATACTTTATAGTTATTAGTTTAGTAAATTGGAAGTTGATTGGTCAGAAAATCGACACAGAAGAGGGGAGGATATAGATGGTAAAAAAATTGTTGATAAATGTAGATTAAATTGCTATTGATAAGTGCACCAGCACAAGGGGTCACAGTTTAAGGATAAGCGGGAAATCTTTTAGGACCGAGATGAGAAAAACAATTTTCACACAGAGAGTGGTGAATCTCTGGAATTCTCTGCCACAGAAGGTAGTTGAGGCCAGTTCATTGGCTATATTTAAGAGGGAGTTAGATGTGGCCCTTGTGGCTAAAGGGACCATGGGGTATGGAGAGAAGGCAGGTACAGGATACTGAGTTGGATGATCAGCCATGATCATATTAAATGGCAGTGCAGGCTCGAAGGGCCGAATGGCCTACTCCTGCACCTATTTTCTATGTTTCTATGTCTATGTTTCTGTCCACGAACAAAAAAGCACTGTACGTGGATCACGAGAAAGTCAATTTACTTTTATTCTTTCTTGCGTGATCAGTGACAGGAGGGAAATATAAGCCGAGCATAACAGCCTGAGGAAGGGTCCCAATCTGAAACGGCACCTATCCATGCTCTCCCAAGATGCTGCCTGACCCGCTGAGTTACTACAGCACTTTGTGCGTTTCTTTGTAAACAAGCATCTGCAGTTCCTTGTTTCCACAGGAATATAAGCCATTTTGTTGGAGTTAAATATTGTTTTATTGTTTTAATTTTCAGGGACAGATAAAAGAGAATGGTTGCTCAGGCAAATTTTATGAGCTGCACTTTAAGTTGCAAATTACCCTACAGATATATTTATGCAGAACAGGCTTTAGAAACTGGTAGTTCCAGTCCTGCTGTCAGCGGCTGTGGAAATGTTGTGAAATAGAACGACTGAGCAAGGGATTAATAACCGTAGGAACTGCAGGGGTTCGTGAAGGCTGCTCACCGTAACACATCGTTTGCACATCCCCAATCCTTTCCACTCGTCACTTTATTTTTATGTTACATGTATCTTGTGTTTTATGACTTTTGGTAGATCAATTTCACTCCTGGGATAAATAAAGTTCTATCGTATCCTATCATAGTGCTTCCTCTGGCAGCTCATTCCAGATATGGACTACCATTTGAGTAAAACCTTTGGCCCAAAGATCCCTCTTATATCTAGTTTAGTTTAATTTATTATTGTCACGTGTACCGAGGTACAGTGAAAAGCTTTTTTTGTTGTGTGTCATCCAGTCAATGCAAAGACTGTACAATCAAGCCCTCCACACTGTACAGATACAGGATAAAGGGAATAACATTCAGCGCAAGATAAAGTCCAGTAAATAACGATTTTAAACAGTGGGGCAATTGTAATGAATTGTAATGAATCCACTTCTGGGACAAGAAGGGAAACTGCCTTGATGCCTTTGTATTTTCTCTTCCCTCTCATTTTATACCTGTGCTCTCTAGTTTTAGAATTGGCTACTCGTGAAGCAGCTCAGTGGGTCAGGCAGCATCTATGGAGGGAATGGACAGACAATGTTTCAGGATGGGACCTTCTGATGGAGGAAGGATTTGAACTTGGATAATGCCTCTTCTTAGCTCAGGGTTGGTAGACACGAATGCAGGATATGTGGCAAACAATTCCACACAATCATCATGACTCATATAATCCAGATGAACTGTTGGTTGATGAATAAGCGTTAGTCAGGACATGCGGCAGACAGCATTTATCCTTCTTTGAAGTTGGAGTTCTTATTGGCAGTGCAATACTGCTGAGGAACGAGGAAGTAGTTGAGGTATATAAAACCATGAAGGGAATAGATAGGGTGAAGCAGAGAGTCTTTTACCCTGGGTAGAGGAACCAAGAACCAGAATATATTGGTGTAAGGTGCGAGGGGGAAGATTTAATATGAACCTGAACAGCAACTTTTTCACACAGAAGGTGGTTGGGTAATGGAACGAGCTGCCAGAGGAGGTTGTTGAGCAAAGTATTATAACAACATTAAAAATACATTTGGACAGTTATATGGAACGAGTCTGAGGTAGGGTCCCAAACCGAAACTTTGCCTATCCATGTCTTCTAGAGATGCTGCCTGACCCGTTGTGCTATTCTAGCACTTAGTGTCTTTCTTTGAGGGTGAGTAGAAGATTGGAGGAGATCATACAGGGGGTAGCCCTGGGCAGGGTGTCTGACAGATATGTTTGGCTGTTGAAGTAATGCCCCTGTATTTATCTCTCTTCAGTCTGCACCAAGTGTGCTGTTGGAACGGAACCAATCCAGGGTTTTGAATACAAGTGGTGGAACACCTTGCCTATAAATATGGCCAGTTCCTGCTTCAGTGGGATGGAACAAGGCTGTGGTGGAATGAACGGTAAGCAGAATTAATGTGGTATATGGAATAATAAATACACCTTCCCATTCAACAGCCAAATGGGCTTTGCAATAGTTGAGACCAAAGCCTAGTCGTGTTTAACAACTTGGTACTGACCTGTGTGGCTCATCTACTGTGTTGTCCTTGCAATAATTCACCATGCTAACTAAATATGCTTAAAGCTGTCAAATGACATGCAAAGCACAAGTTGATGTCATGTTCAAAACTCCATCCCACATACCTGGCTGAGTGACATACATCATAGAGTGGCTCCATTTTCTGCACTGACCCCATCGAGTCTACCTGCAATTTCACCTTCAGGGAACCATGTACCTGTATTCCTCGTTCCCTCTGCTCTACGACAGCCTCAGGGCACTATCATTCACCATGATAGTTCTGCCCTTGTTTGACTTCCCAAATGCAACAGCTTGCACTTATCTGAATTAAACTCCATTTGCCATTCCTCGGCCCATTTACCCAGCTGATCAAGATCCCACTGTAATTCTTTATAACCATCATCACTTTCTACAATACCAGTAGCTCTAACAGTTAAGACTTCTGTGTAATTTAACTGGGAACTGACTGATTGCGGCAATGACCATTCCCTCTAGTACTTGAATCAATACAATACAATACCTTTTATTTGTCATTTGAACCTCACATGAGGTTCAAATGAAATTTGGTTTCTGCAGCCATACAAAAAAAGAACCAAGACACACACCAACACAATTCAATTCACATAAACATCCATCACAGTGAGTCCTCCTCACTGTGATGGAAGGCAAAACTTGTCTCTCCCCAGCTCTCCATTCCTCTCCCGAAGTCGAGGTCAAAGCCCCCGGCGGGCGCTAGCAAGTCCGCAGCCACTCAAAGCCACGCCGGGCGATGTAGGGCCCTGCCCCGGGTCTTGATGTTGGAGCCCCCGGCGGGCGCTAGCAAGTCCGCGGCAATTTATAGCCGCGCTGGGCGTTGTAAGGCCCCCCTCCAGGTCACTCTCAACCCCGCAATTCGGGCGGGAGAAGTCGCCGTTGCCGGTGCCCCGCAAAGCAGTCTCCCACCGGGGACCCGCGAGTTCCCGGTGTCACCATCCACCGGAGTCGGGTCGCAGCAGCTCGCTGCCGCAGCTCTCCACGCTCCGAAGCTGGCTAGCTCCACTGAGGTAGGTCCGTAGGTCCACAGCTCCACAGGTCCACAGGTCCGCAGCTCCCCAGCTCCACAGCCTCCGTGACTTCAGCCCCCAGGTCGCTCCGGTTCGAGGCCGCTCCACGGCGCTAGGCCCAACGGCAATGGAGACCCGACAGGGAAAAGGTCGGGTCTCCATGCAGGGAAGAGATTTAAAAGTTTCCCCCACCCCCCACACATACACATTTAAAAACCCGCTACAAACTAAACCCTCAACAGGACAAAAAAATAAAAAATACACAGACAGACTGCAGAGGCCGCTGCGACGTCGGTCGCGCCGCTCCACCAACACATAAGCGTTTCCAAATTGTTTACCTGACCCTGGCACCCATTCTTGATTCCTCATCATTGTCCCATATTCTATACTTGGCACATGATGATCCCAGTGTGTATCATCCAAATTTTTGCTCCCTCCACCCCAACTCTCTCTACATATAGACCTACAGGTTCAGGAACAACTTCTGCCCAACAACCATCAGACTCTTGAACATGGCAAACATCAACTAAACTACAAATTGTCTTGGTTGCTCTATGGACTTTGGTCTTTTGTTTTGCACTAACATTATTATTTTTTTAATTTATTGAACTTTTTGTGTTTATAACATATTATCTATGTTTACTGTGTTTACAGATCTGTAAGTAAGAGTATCATTGTTCCATATTTGGTATCTATGACAATTAAACCCTCTTGATTGCAGAGATGAGCGTTTGCTGCATCATATATGTACCAAGTGTAGATGCAGGATATGTATTTATTCCCCAAGGGGGGGGGGGGGGGGGGGGGGGGGGGGGGGGGGAGGGAGGATACCAAAATGGAAATTCATGCAAGTGACAGATAGTTTGGCATTTGGTCTGCATGGACTTGTTGCTTTACCTATTCCATTTTCTCTGATCCGCGAGAATCAGGCAAAAAATAGCCATCTTGTTTCACCGTTCATAGCACTTCAGGGCAGAATTAGACCATTCAGCCCATCGAGTCTGTTCTGCCGTATGATCATCGCTGATCTAATTTGTTTCCTCAACCACATTCTCCTGCCTTCTCCCCGTGACCTTTGACATCCTTACAAATCAAGAACCTTTCAACCTCCGCTTTAAAAATATCCGATGTCTTGGGCATTTTTAAAGGCGAGGGTCTTGACCCGAAACCACCTATCCAGAGATGTTGCTTGAGTTAATCCAGTGCCTTTTCCTGTACATTGACTATTTGCTCTGAGCATTGGTGCTTGTTTTTTTTTAACTTCAAATACTCCCCTTTGTTTCAGGATGGGAGGTGGCTGGGGACCATGTGCACAGCACAGTGGCAGGAGCCGACAATAATTACTTGATGCTGTCAATGGCGGTTCTCGGATTCAGGTAAGCGAGATCTTCAGGTTCTGTGCGGGGTCCATTGTCTTCACAAGGAAGCGGCCCCTAGGAGTTTATGGCTCCGGTGACTGATGTTTGTTTCTGCAAAGAACGGTGCTGTTTGTGTGGAGTTTGCGTGTACTCCCTGTGATCCATGGCTTTCCCTGGGTCCTTGTGGTTTACTGTAACGTCCCACAGATGTGCTGGCTGCGGGTCTGGATGGTTACTCTGAATTACCCCTTGTGGATGCGTGGAGAATCATAGTGGAAGTTTTATTTTAGATTTTAAAGGTACAGCGCCTAATGCACCAAGAATTAGATTCTGTTCTTCTTTAGACTTTAAATTTGAGGGATACAGTGCGGAAACAGGCCCTGTGGCCCACTGAGTCCATGCCGACCAGTGATCACCCTAGATAGCACTATTCTACACACTAGGGACAATTTATAGTTGTTTACCAAAGCCAATTAACCTACAAACCGGCACGTCTTTGGACTGTGGGAGGAGACCGGAGCACCCGGAGAAAACCCACACGGTCACAGGGAGAACGTACAAACTCTGTACAGACAGCATCCGTAGTCTGGGTCGAACCTGGGTCTCTGGTGCTGTAAGGCAGCAATACTATCACTGCGCTATTGTGCCCACCTCCCCTGATTGGCATGTGAGAAATAATGTTATACTAGGAACTCAGTGGAGAAGATGGGAGTACTCTGAGAGCCACTGCAAACTGATGGGTGACTTGGCATTCTCATATATAAATATACTTTTAATGAGAGAATGAGCGGGGAGGATGCTTCCACTAGTAGGAGAGTCTAGTGGGTGCTTGAAACGCACTGCAGGGGTGGTGGTGGAGGCAGATACAACAGTGGCATTTAGGAGGCTTTTGGATAAGCACAAGGATATGCTGGGAATGGAGGGATATTGATCATGTACAGACAGAGGATATTATTAGAACTTGGCATCATGTTCGGCACTGACATTGTGGGCTGAAGGGCCTGTTCCTGTGCTGTACTGTTCTGTGTTCTATGTTCAGGTTACCATCAACCACATTTGCTTTTAAGCATTGCAGTAATCATTTTTTAAAGTTAACTTCATGTTTTGTTTTGGAGAGACCGTGCCTCCTTTGACATTTCTCTGTGTGTTGTGTTTGCTGCCCAGACCCCCGCAGTCGGCCATCGTGAATGAAGACAACCCGGAGATCGCTCGCATCACCTTCATCTTTGAGACGGTGTGCAGCGCCGACTGCGAGCTACACTTCCGCGTGGTAAGCTCTCGCCGCCCGTTCCCGCGCTGGCCTGGGTGGATACACGCGTGGTGTGCCACCTCCGACCTGTCTCCCCTGGAGTCACGTGTCTGGTTGGAGACACGTGGATGTGCCGCCATGGACCCTCAATCTGTTCTCGTGTGGTCACGTGTAGTCACGTGTCTGGGTGGAGACATGCGTGATGTGTGGCCACGAACCTCTGACCCGTCCCCGTGTAGTCACGTGTTGTCTCTGGCACTGCAAAGCAACGGTCTACGGCTGCGGCACTGTGCAGCCCCAAGGTCAGAATTTGACCTTCCTCAGTTGGTAAATGCCAGCAATGCTTCAGTGGCTAGCCATGCTCGAGCTGCTGCCTCACAGCGCCAGGGTCCCGGCTTCGATCCTGACCTTGGGTGCTGTCCGTGGGGAATTTGTACGTTCTCCCTGTGACTGCGTGGGTTTCCTCTGGCTGCTCCGGTTTCCTCCCACATCCCAAAGACATGCGGGGGTTTGTAAGTTAGTTGGTCCTCAGTAAATTGCTCCTGGTGTGTAGGGAGTGGACGAGAAAGTGGGGTAAGTTAGAAGTATGTGTGTGTGTATATACACATTGAACTTTTTTTCCTCTCATTTATGTACTATGTTTACATATTCTGTTGTGCTGCAGCAAGTAAGAATGTCATTGCTCTATGTGGGACATATGACAATAAAACACTCTTGACACTTGACTTGAACTAGTGTGAAAGTGTGATCAATGGTCGGCATGTTCTCAGTGGGCTGACGTGCCGCATCTCTAAACTAACATACGGCAGGGTTTTTTTGGCCACAGGTTTTGTCATAAACCTTGACTTACTCTGTGAATATTCCAGGGGCTCACAACAGAAATTACACGGTCAGTGGAAATCTGGAGCGGCTCGAGGGAGAAACAGTCGTACACGTACGTTATTGAAAGAAGCTCGCCTCTCGCCTTTGTCTGGACATTCCAACGCAGTGCGTCGTTTGAAGAGGTATACGCTTATACTTCTTATCTGCTCGCAGGTTGGGCCAAAATGGAATGTAAACTCATCTCCAGATTAAAAGACCAGCTCTCTCGATACCAGCCCAGCACCAGAGCTAATCATTTATTTTTGCCAGTACCTGTGGAAAAAAGGCACAAAGTGCTAGACACAAGACTTTTGCCCGGAGTAGGGAAAACGACAATATGAGGGGAGGGGGGAAAGATTTAATAGGAACCTGAGGGTTTTTTATAGCAAAGGGTGGTGAGTGCATGGAACAAGCTGCAGGAGGAGGTAGTTAACGCAGGCACTATCATAACGTTTAGGAGACGTTTGGACAGGTACATGGATAGGATAGGTGTAGAGGGATATGGGCCAAGCATGGGCAGATGGGGCACATTGGTCGGTATGGACAAGTTGGGCTGTAGGGCCTGTTTCCACGCTCTATGACTCAATGCTGGAGTTACTCAGCAGGTCAGGCAGCATCCCTGGTGAACATGGGTAGTTGATGTTTTGGGTCGGGTCCCTTTTTCAGATTGGGTATTTTGGTGATGTACTTTGGGACTTTAGTGAGTTCTTACCAGCAGTAAGAAAATTGGAGTTCTTACAACTTCCTCTTCAGTCCACATCAATTTCTTCTTTGCTTTTTCTCTTTGTTTTCTTATTTTTAGCTAAATTCTATGGCTGTAGTGTTTCCTTATCTTAAACAGTGATTTAACTGGCTGTAGACAATATTTAAAACGAGGTGTCAGGGGTTATGGGGAGAAGGGAGGGAGAATGGGGTTGAGAGGGAAAAATAGATCAGCCATGATTGAATGGTGAAGTAGACTTGATGGGCCAAATGGCCTTATTCTGCTCCTAGAACGTATGAACTTACAGTATAAGAAAAATAAGTTATATAAATTCATTCGTTATTTTAAATTTCTTTTGCTCTGTTTTTATAAAATGCCACTGATGTTTATTTATTGTGGTTTTAAATATTTCAGAGCCAGAAGTATTCATCGGATGTGGCCAAGATCTACTCCATCAACGTGAGCAATGTGGCGGGGGGTGTGGCGTCGCACTGTGGACCTTGTGCCTTGGAGTCAACCTCCTCGGGATCTCTCTGCGTGACCTGTGCTTCAGGACAGTATGTCAACAAGGAGATCAGCAAATGCCAGGCATGCCCACCGAACACACACCTCAAACCTCATCACTACGTGGGGAAGGAGTCCTGTGTCCCCTGTGGCCCTGGCACCCAAAGTAATTTGGTAAAGATTTACAACTCTCGCTTTTGATGAAATGTACGTAAATGTATCCCTGGTGTGTAGAGAGTGGATGAGAAAGTGGGATGACACAGCACTAATGTAAGCGGATGATCGCTGGTTGGTGTGAACTGAAGGGCCTGTTTCAGGTTCATTAGTTCATGTCATTTGAGCTGAATTAGGCCATTCAGCCCATTGATTCTAAGTTGCCATTCAATCATAGCTGATTTATCTTTCCCTCTTATCTTCAGTCTCCTGCCTTCTCCCCATAACCTTTGACACCCTTACTAATCAAGATTCTGTCAATCCCCACTTTAAAAATACCCAATGATTTGGCCTCCACAGCCATTAAAACTAGAGGGCATAGATTTAAGTTTGGGGGGAAAAGTTTAAAGGAGATGTGTGGGCAAGTTTTTTACAAAGAGGGTGATAGGCGACTGGAACGCAGTGCCAGGGGTGGTGGTGAAAACAGATACGACAGCGGCTTTTTAACAGGCTTTGAGATTGGCAGGGAATGGAGGGATATGGATGCAGGCAGAGGAGATTAACTTTGCATCATGTATGGCACGGACATTGTGGGCTGAAGGGCCTGTTCCTTGTGAGTGAGTTCACTGGTAAGTGAGTTCATTGTATGAGTTCACTGGGAATTGAGAAGAATACAAAATGAAAGTGGTGTAGAGAAATAAACACACAGTTATATATATATATACCATAATAAATTAGAATTAGCATTGTTGTCCGGAATTTCATTTAAATTGTGAGTTTTAAACATGTTCAGCACTTAATGATATTAGTTAAGAGATTTAATTTGTGTGATACTTTATGCAATAAGTGCTAAAATAAAAATCCAACTGTACTGGGGATAGACAAAACTGCTGGAGAAACTCAGCGGGTGAGGCAGCATCTATGGAGCGAAGGAAATAGGCAACGTAAATAGTCAGACTGAAGAAGGGTTTTGACCCGAAACGTTGCCTATTTCCTTCGCTCCATAGATGCTGTCTCACCCGCTGAGTTTCTCCAGCATTTTCGTCTACGTTCGATTTTCCAGCATCTGCAGTTCCTTCTTAACCTTCTCCAACTGTATAGGTATTGCTTTTTCAGGAATTTAGACATTCTATAAGTTCAGAAGAATCAACCCCCAGGAATTGGCAGGTCACAGGGCAGTGAGGATAATTTGAGATAAATTAGGAAGTGCTGGTTATGTCATCCTCAGTTTTTAAAAGTTTAGTTTTGTTCAGTGGTATTCCACTTAATTCCCTGTGTTTATCCCACTTTCTTATCCCAATTTCTCATCCGCTCCCTACACACTAGGGCGATTTACAGAGGCTAATTAACCTACAACCCCGCACGTCTTTGGGATGTGGGAGGAAACTCATACAGTCACAGGGAGAACTTGCAAACAGGATAGAACTAATGTATGGGTGATTGCTGGTCGGCATGGACTTGGTGGGTCGATGGGCCTGTTTCACATCTATCTCTAAACTAAACTAAACTAAATTTGTCTGTGTTTTTGGCCCATATGAGACACGTATATCTTTATAAACACTTGGCCATCAAATGGTCTGAAGAAGGGTCCGACCCGAAATGTAATCTATCCATGCCTTCCAGAGATGCTGCCTGACCCGCTGAGGTACTCCAGCACTCGGTGTATTTTTTGGTTGTATTGTCTCCTTGATGAAGCCTTGCATATCTTCCTTCCTTAGAACCACAGCCTGTGTTACAATGACTGCAGATTCGTGTATCGAGAAGGGCAGAAGTCTTGGGAGTACGACTTCAGTCGTCTCAGCAACCTCACCAGTGTTACAAGTGAGCCCCGGTTTACTCCGAAAGGCGTCCGCTTCTTTCATCATTTCAACATCGGCCTGTGTGGGAACCAGGTAGGGAGCAGATCCACTCCACTTCTGCACGCTTTCTGTCCAAGAAACCCCCCTGACACCCGCTCAACACTGCTGCTGTTTTATTTAAGGGAAGGAAACTGGCCTCCTGTGTGGACAATGTAACCCTGGACGAGTTCTTCGATGAGGGGGAAGGATTTGCCAGATCTGTCACGTCTTATATCTGCCAGTCTACACTTGTTCCGTCCGATCTGGTGGGATTTAGAACCGTCATGTCTTCCCATCCCATCAATCTCGCTGATCATTTAATAGGTAAATGTTTTATAAAAACCTGGTCAAGTGCCTTTCAAATGTTGTTATAGTACCTGCTTCAACTACTTCCTTTGGCAGCTCACTCCATATCTCCACCACCCAGAGTAGAAGGTGTAAGGGGAGTACAGCAGAGGGCGGTATGGTGGCACAGCAGTAGAGTTACTGCCTTACAGCGCTTGCAGCACTGGAGACCCGGGTACGATCCCGTCTACTGGTGCTGTCTGTACGGAGTTTGTACGTTCTCCCCGTGACCTCAATGGTTTTCTCCGAGATCTTTGGTTTCCTCCCACACGCCAAAGACGTACAGGTATGTAGGTAAATTGGCTTGACATAAGTGTAAATTGTCCCTAGTGTGTGTAGGATAGTGTTAATGTTCAGGGATCACTGGCCAGTGCAGACTCAGTGGGCTGAAGTGCCTGTTTCCACACAGTATCTCTCAACTAAGTAGACTTGATGGGCCAGATGGCCTAATTCTGCTCCCATAACTCATGAAACCCATGAGGTCACAGGTAGAACATACAAATTCCGTACAGACAGCACCCATACCTGTCCTTTCCATGTACCTGTCCAAATGTTTCTTAAACGTTGCAATGGTATCTTGCATAGTCATAGAGCATGGAAACAGGCCCTACAGCTCAACTTGTCAACACCGACCAATGTGCCTCATCTTGGCCCATATCCCCCTATATTTTTCCTATCCATGTACCTGTCCAAACGTCTCTTAAACGTTATGATAGTACCTGCGTAAACTATCTTCTCTGATGGCTTGTTCCATACATCCTTAGGTTCCTATTAAATCTTTTTCATCTTACCTTAAACCTGTGTCCTCTAATTCTTAATTCTCATACTCTGGGTAAAGCACTCTATGCATTCATCCTACATATTCCCTCAATGTGATTTTGTACAGGTCTATAATCTCATCCCTCAGCTTCCTGCTCTGCAAGGAATAAAGTGCTAACCAGCCCATTATCTTCCTAGAGCTCAGGCCTTTGTCCTGGCAACATCCTCATAAATTTTCTCTGCACCTTAACTTATTTAGATTACTTCATAGTTAATCCTCTCTGCACTCTTAACATCTTAAATCTTAATTTTAAATTAATTTTAATCTTATTTTTTATTAATTTAATACAAATCTTAATTCTTCCCATCTTAATTTTTTATTAATTTTAATTGATTTTAATTTTTATCCTAATATTAATCCTATTTTAAGTTCAATCTAAATCTTAATCTTAATTTTCTTTGCACTCTTAACATCTTAATCTTAATTTAAATTTTAAACTTAATTTTAATCTTAATTTTAATATTAATCTGAAGATAGGCACAAAGAGCTGGAGTAACTCAGCGGGACAGGCAGCATCTCTGGAGAGAAGGAATGGGTGACATTCCGGGTCTGACTGGTTAGGGATATGGAATTCCCGTATCCCTAACCATTCAGACTGGTTAGGGATGCGGGAATGGAGAGATATACAGTAGACGGTGATGTGGAGCTGCACTCTTCGCATCTTAATGACATTCTTTCTATAGCAGACTAAAACTGCACACTGTACTCCGAAGTAGGCCTTACCAACGTCTTGTACAACTGTAATGTAACGTTCCAATCTTTCTCTATTATTGACGAATACTGCTGGTAACACCCGAACTCCACCTGATCTTTGAATCTTCTCTCTATTTTCAGGAGTAACCACTCAAACAGAGCTCGATAACATTAAGGCCGCGGCTGACCTCTTTCCAAGCAGAAAATTTGGAGCATTGCCTGATACTATCTTCTATTACAGGTAAATCATCTGCATTTGAGTGCGAGAAGCATGGTTCGATGGGAGAGTGTGGAAGGGATAACCAGGGTAAAATTTAATCTGTTTGTGGTCACCATCTGGACAGAAGATGTATTAGCATTGCCCACTGAGGATAGGAAGTCAATGGAAGAATTCCCACATCTGAATGCAAAGCCATATTGGTTCAGGAAATGAGAGAAAATTGAGTCTACACTGACCAGCGATCCCCATTCAATAACACCATCTTAAATACACACGGGACAATTTACAATTATACCAAGCCAATTAAACCTGCAAAGCTGTACATCTTTGGAGTGGTGGGAGGTACCAGATCTCCCCAAGAAAATGCCACGCAGTCACAGGGAGGACTTACGGACTCCGTACAGACAGCACCCGCAGTCATGATCGACTGGAGTCTCTGCCGCTCTAAGGCAGCAATTCTACCGCTGCGCCATCGTGCCGCATGAACATGCTGAGTTCAGGACTGTTTGAACAACATTTAACCTGGATAGAAACCAAGGAACTGCAGATGTCTTTTTACACTAAAAGACACAAAGTGCTGGAGTTACACAAGCGGGTAAGGCAGCATGTCTGGAGAACATGGCTAGGTTTTGGACTTTGTGCCCTTTTGTGTATTAACCACCATCTGCAGTTGTTTGTTTCACCACTTCTACAATGATAATACTTTACCTCGGTTATAGCGGACAGGTCGGCAATAATGGACACCACCCCCCCCCCCCCCCCCCCCCCCTCCACCTCACCCCTCCACTGCCTGAGATGGTGACTGGTATCTACATGTGATCAGGCTTGATGGTTTAATAGGGAAGACGGTTTCATTCGTGGGGAGCCCGATAGATGAATGACACTTTTTCTTTGTATTTCACAGATCTACTGAATCCACGCAGACCTGTAAGAATGGGAGAGCGTCCACTGTGAGACTGAGATGCAAACCTGGAAATGTTGGATCAGGAACCATTTCTGTGCCAAAGTAATGACTGAGATCCTTTGAGTAATCACATTAAGGGTGTAGCCGGCACTGTCCATTTCCAACAGGGTGACCAGTCTCCTTCTGTGACCCCAACAGGCTTTAACTTCAGAGGCGTGGGGGGGATTTGCAGCTGTCGGCTGCGCGGGTGTTGTTGTGTGTAAGGGGAATCCCGTGCATGAAAGTCCCAGTATAAAAGTGCATGATTTGTGACGTGGTATCCTAGCAACGGGTGCAGATTTTAGACTGGGTTTGTACCTCAGTGGTGGTCCAATGGTATCTTGGCTACCTTTGTGAACAAGCCATGCAGATGAAGTGTTTCATCAAGACAAAAACTGACACGTCACACTCCTGCTTTTTAATCTTTAATGATTAACAAAAGGAATCGTACTGAAAATACAGACTGGGATAAGTGCAAAAATAAATTTTTGAAGGCCCCATTTAACTAATTCTGAAATTAATGTTCTATTGGTTTTCTTGGCTCGCTAACACCGTTGGCGATTATAAATTATAAAATGTAATTTAGAAGTATCTGTTCAAAGAGCCAGCCTAAACATCAGCCTGCAAGTGCGATGCAAAGTGACCTCTAGTGGCAATTTCAGAACCCAACAGGACTTGCGCGAGAAACTGCAAATGGTCAAGAGTGTTTTATTGTCATATGTCCCAGACAGAACAATGTAATTCTTACTTGCAGCAGCACAACAGAATATGTAAACATAGTACTCTGTAAGCAATATTATAAATGAGAGAAAAAATACACACACGCACACACACGCAAACACACACACACACACACGCCATAAAAACGAACAACAATTGGCCCACAATGTCTACGCTAACCATGATGCCAAGTTACACTAATCTCCTATGCCTGTATATGATCCAAACCCCTCCATTCCCTGCAACTGTAGGCTCGAGCCTACAGTTCAGCCAGGGCTAACCTGAAGAGGGGCATCAAGAAGGCCAAGCACTGCCATAAGCTCAGGATTGAGGAGCACTTCAACAACAACTCCGACCCCCGACGCATGTGGCAAGGCATCCAGGCCATCACGGACTACAGACCCTCCAACACCACCCCCACATCCAGCGACGCCTCCTTCCTTGAGGAGCTTAATCACTTCTATGGCCGCTTCGACAGGGACAATCACGAGACAGCCATCAAGGCTGTGCTACCTGCCGATCACCAACCCCTCACACTCACCCCCTACGACGTATACGTGGCACTGAGTAGGACTAATGCACGTAAAGCTGCTGGCCCTGACGGCATCCCCGGGCGCGTGCTCAGGGCCTGTGCTGCGCAGCTGACAGACGTCTGGACTGACATCTTCAACCTGTCACTTGCCCAAGCAGTTGTCCCCACGTGCCTTAAAACCACCTCCATCATGCCAGCGCCAAAACACTCCACTGCGGCAAGCCTCAACTACTTCCGCCCAGTTGCACTTACCCCCATCATCACCAAGTGCTTCGAGAGGCTGGTCCTGGCACACCTCAAAAGCTGCCTACCCCCCACACTGGATCCCTATCAGTTTGCCTACAGCAAGAACAGGAGTACAGAGGATGCCATCTCAACGGCACTTCACTCCGCCCTCTCCCACCTCGACAACAGACACTTACGTAAGAATGCTGTTCATCGATTACAGCTCAGCATTCAACACCATTATACCATCAAAACTGATCACCAAACTCGGTAACCTGGGCATCGACCCCTCCCTCTGCAACTGGATACTGGACTTTCTAACCAACAGACCCCAGTCTGTTAGGTTAGACAAGCACACCTCTTCAACCCTCACCCTGAACACCGGCGTTCCACAGGGCTGTGTGCTGAGCCCCCTCCTCTACTCCCTCTTCACCTATGACTGCACACCTGTACATGGTACTAACACCATCATCAAGTATGCAGATGATACAACGGTGATTGGCCTCATCAGCAACAACGATGAGTCGGCCTACAGGGAGGAGGTCCAGCACTTAGCAGCATGGTGCGCTGACAACAACCTGGCCCTTAACTCCAAGAAGACCAAGGAGCTCATTGTAGACTTCAGGAAGTCCAGGGGCGGCACGCACACCCCCATCCACATTAACGGGACGGAGGTGGAACGTGTTTCTAGCTTCAGGTTCCTGGGAGTCAACATCTCTGATGACCTCTCTTGGACCCACAATACCTCAACTCTGATCAAGAAGGCTCACCAGTGTCTCTTCTTCCTGAGGAGACTGAAGAAGGTCCATCTGTCTCCTCAGATCCTGGTGAACTTCTACCGCTGCACCATCGAGAGCATCCTTACCAACTGCATCACAGTATGGTATGGCAACTGCTCTGTCTCCGACCAGAAGGCATTGCAGAGGGTTGTGAAAATTGCCCAACGCATCACCGGTTCCTTGCTCCCCTCCATTGAGTCTGTCCAAAGCAAGCGTTGTCTGCGGAGGGCGCTCAGCATCGCCAAGGACTGCTCTCACCCCAACCATAGACTGTTTACCCTCCTACCATCCGGGAGGCGCTACAGGTCTCTCCGTTGCTGAACCAGCAGGTCCAGGAACAGCTTCTTCCCGGCGGCTGTCACTCTACTCAACAACGTACCTCGGTGACTGCCAATCACCCCCCCCCCCCCCCCCCCCCCCCCCCCCCCCCCCCCCCCCCCGGACACTTATTATTATTTATTCAAATCATTTGCTATGTCGCTCTTCCAGGGAGATGCTAAATGCATTTCGTTGTCTCTGTATTGTACACTGACAATGACAATTAAAATTGAATCTGAATCTGAATCTGTTATCCGTGCGTCTTTCTAAAAACTTCTCAAAGCTCCACGATTGGATCTGCCTCCACCACCACCCCCAACAGGCGCTCACAAACCTCTTGAAATGTTGCCTTAAAGCCATGCCCCCCAGTCTTTGACATTTCTGTCCCGGCAAAAGGTTCTACCTTACCTATGCCTACCATATCTATGCCTCTCATAATTTTATAGAGATGCTCGAATCTTGAGCAAACCACAAGTGCTGGGGGAACTCAGCGGGTCAAGCAGCTTCTGGGACGTGACATTGTGGGTCAGGACACTGACGACACAAGGAACTGCAGATGCTGGAATCTTGAGCAAAACACAAAAGACCAGAGGAACTCAGGGAGTGAGGCAGCACTTGTGGAATGTCTGTCCATTCCCTCCACAGATGCTGCTTGACCCACTGAGTCCCTCCAGCACTTGGTGTTTTTGCTTAGGACTTCCACTTCTGCCTTCACAGGTTGAAGTTCAGATATTCAGGTTCTTTAACTCCAAAGCCATGCAGGTTTGTAGATTAATTGGCTTCTGTAAATTGTTCCTGGTGTGTTGGATAAAACTGGTGTATGTGTGATCATTGGTCAGTGCAGACTCGGTGGGCCGAAGGGCCTGTTTCCATGCTGTATCTCTAAACTAAGCTAAGCTAAACTAAACTCAAAGTTAAACTCAAAAATCAAACTACCAGTGCAATATTAATAAAATATATGAATAAAGATGAGAAATATGAATAATATTTGGAGTAATTTTTGTACGGGTGAGGTAAGGTTTTAAAAGCAAATTGGGAGACGGAGATTTGTAATTGAAATGGAAAGAAGGCAGTGTCTGTAACGATGTGCGATTGCATCGTAGCAATTTGAAACTATCTGCTCCACTCATTGGACGGTGCAGCCAACTAAGTCATCCTGGCGAGGGGGATAATCTCCACGGTTTACTTTACTAAAGCATATCGTCTTACTGCGTATTGTTGTGTTCACAGGAAGTGCCAGGAAGGAACATGCGACGGCTGTACGTTCCACTTCTTGTGGGAGACGGCAGAGGCCTGCCCTCTCTGCTCAAATAGTGATTACCACGAGATAGAGGGCGCTTGCGTTAATGGAATCCAGGTATGGTATGGGACCACCCCGTCAATGTGAATGACTTCCAGTGTGAACCGCTAGACTGTCATGAGTGTTCCTTGTGTTAACGTAGTTCAGGCCAGAGCTTCTGATTGTTACACCCAACTGAATGGTGTAAACCCTCCGTACACTCGGTAACACAGACCCAATCTCTCTCCCTCCACCCCACTCACTGTGTTCCTTTTCCCTCCTCCGTACATTCATTTCCCATCACCAATCCCTTTTATTTCCCCTACCCATTTCCCTCCCTATGGCTTTACATTTCACGCCTCCTCTTCTCTCCTTATCTTACACCTTTTTGTCTCCTTTTCACCTCTCACCTTTGTCACAGCCAAGGTTGTCACCCTGGCCATGGTTGTCACCCCGGATGGCGAGAGCAATGTGTTCACGATCCTCGCGGTGGCCTTACAGGGAGACATGCTGGCACCCTTTCTCTTCCTCATTGTCCTTGATTATGCCATGAGGCAGGCGCTCAAGGAACATGAGGACCTCGGCTTTACAATCATTCCACGGTGTTCAAGAAGAATCGGGCCAGTCAACTTGTCAGACCTCGACTTCGCTGATGACGTCATCCTCCTGTCAGACTGGAATAGGGAGGCACAGGAGCTGCTCGGCAGTGTTGAGACGGAGCGCGAGAAAGTAGGTCTTCACCTCAATGCCAAGAAGACGGAGTACATGGCGCTCAACGTTGGTGACCATGAGCTGGAGGACTTCAAGTACCTGGGAGCGAGGATGCAGAGCTCGGAGAATGACATCAAGATCCGGAAAGCGCTCGTATGGAAAGCCCTCAATAACATGGGGAAAATCTGGATGTCTCGGATGTCTAAGGGTCTCAAACTGAGACTCTCCCATGCCACTGTAGAGACCATATTATTGTACGGGTGTGAGGCATGGACTCTCACTCGAGCACTGTCCCAGTCTCGTGATGGTACCTACACCCGAATGCTCAGAAAAGTTCAAAATGTCAGTTGGAGGGACCACGTCACCAACGCCCAGCTCTATGGGGAGATCCCACCTCTGACTGAGAAGATCAGGTGGAGAAGGACGAGGCTCGCTGGTCACTGCTACCGCCCCCAGAAATGCCAGCAAACGGGGTTGTGTTGTGGGAACCCACCCATGGAAGACCTGACCCGGGACGGCCAATCAAAACAATGCTGAAGACGTTGATGGAAGACGCATGTGTAGAGAAAAGAGGAGCTTGCCAGCTGCATGGAGGACAGAGATGTGTGGTGCGTCCGTCACCGTGCCCGTCAGAAACCAGCACCCACTGCGTCGCTAATGGTTTCAAAGATGATGATGTTGATGATGACATTTGTCAGTCATTCCCACCCCATCACTTTTATCCACCTATCACTCACCAGGCTTTGCCCCTCTTCTCTTTTCCTGCTTTCTCCCCACTACATAATTCTGTAGAAGGATCCTGATCCAAAACGATCACCTGTCCATTCCTTCCACAGATGCTGCCTGACCAGCTGAGTTCCTCCAGCACTTTGCTCAGGATATTCGTTAAGAGGGATCCATGCCCAAATAAGTTGCAAGACCATTTAATTGGGTGGATGTGTCTTAGCATGTTTGCTGCTACCCATCCCTTGTAAAATGCTACCTCGGGAACTAGGATAGACATAAAATGCTGGAGTAAATCAATGGGTCAGGCGGCATCTCTTTCTATCCTAGGCCTCCTCCACTGTCAGAGCGAGGCCACATTCAAATAGGAGGTACAGCACATCATATTTCGCTTGGGCAGCTTACAACCCAGTTACTCCAACATTTTGTGTATATCTATGGTATAAACTATCATCTGAAGTTACTTCCTTCACACTAGGGATCTAGGTACAACATATTTTCCTATTTGCAGTTCACTGCACCTTAGTTAGGCCACAGTGAAATCCCTGCAGTTTCTCTACATTGTGGATCTTCAAATGATAGACACAGAATGCTGGAGTAACTCAGTGGGTCAGGCAGCATCTCTGGAGAAAAAGGATAGGTAACATTTTGGGTCAGAAACTTTCTTCAGATCTACATCCTGTCTCCCATGTATATACAGACACAAGGAACTGCAAATGCTGGTTTACCAAAAAAAAACACAAAGTGCTGAAGTAACTCAGCGGGTCAGGCAGCATATCTTTCTTACCTGGGCCTCCTCCACTGGGATTAAGAATATGATGAGCGTTTGAGGGCACTGGGCCTGTACTCGCTGGAGTTTAGAAGAATGAGGGGGGACATTGAAACACACAGAATACTGACAGGCTTGGATAGAGTGGATGTGGAGAGGATGTTTCCACTAGTGGGAGAGTCTGGGACTAGAGGCCATAGCCTCAGAATAAAAGGATGTACCTTTAGAATGGAGATGAGAAGGAATTGCTACAGATGGCTGTGGAGACAGAGATTGCCTAATTCTGCTCCTATCTCATTTTACCTTATGAGGCAGCATCTCTGGAGGGCATGGACAGGCTGTGTTTTGGGTCAGGACCATTACTCAGACTGTATGATGAGCACAGTCATGTACATGGGCAATGTATTGTTCATGAACGTTTTAAAGAGTAGTAGAGTAAAACTTGGATCTGCATTTTGAATGTATTTGGCAATGATTTTTTTTTTGTTTATTTTCCTTGGTTCAGTTTTAGTAGGAGTTATATGTCATGTGTTTGGCATGCCTGTATTTTACAGTCACTATAATAGCAAGACGGAGAATTTGCCTATATAAATATTTCTTTGCTCGAGGAGTAGGAGGGGCCAGACGGTTCAGGCTGTACCCATCCACCAATTCATTACCACTTACACTTGCAGGCAGAAACCTGCTTACTTCACAGTAGTTGGCGGAACAAGTTGCTCTGGCTCCAGGTGGACAGAGAACCACACTCATCACAGTTCATCTCCGGGACTTTGTTCAAGTCATGTATTGATGAAAGTATCTACGGGTTGAACAAAGCTCAAAGATTCATGCAGCACGGAAACAGGTCCTTCGACACAACTTGTCTGTGCCGACGAAGATGCCTGATCTAATCATGCCCCATTTGCCCACGCTTGACCGACAACCCCCCTAAACCTTTCCTATCCATGTTCAAGTGTCCTTTAAATGTTATTCTACCTGCCTCAATCCCCTCCCCCGTCTACATTCCTTCCCCTAGCTACACAATTTGCACCTTGTCAATCCTCTAGCTTCATAATTCACATCTTTTCTCACACTTGAGCGTGTGTTCACTTTTGTTCAACCATCTGCCTATCAAACCCCCCCCCCCCATCATCTGTGTTCACCTATGACCTGCCATGTTTTGTCCGGCCCCTCCACTTTTCCAGCCTTCTTCCCCACCCCTGCCCTCCCCCCCCCCCCGCAATCAATCTGAAGCAGAGTCCCAACCCAGACGTCACCTATTTATGTCACCCAGAGATACCGCCTGACCCACTGAGTTACCCCAGCACTTTGTGTCTGTACCTCCTCTGGCAGTTCGTTTCATACACCCACCACTCTGTGTAAAAAAAAAAAAAAAATTGCTCCTCGTGTCCCTATTAAATCTTTTCCCCTCTCGCCTTAAGTTCTTGATTCCCCCACCATGGGTAAAATACTGTGTGCATTCAACCTATCGATTCCCCTCGTGATTTTCTACACCTCTATAAGATCACCTCTCATCCTCCCGGGCTCCAAGGAATGAAGTCCTAGCCTGTCCAACCTCTCCCTGTGGCTCAGGGCCTTGAGTCCTGGCAACATTCTCGTAAATCTTCTCTGCACCCTTTCCAGCTTAATGGCATCTCTGCAACTGGAGGGTAGACTTTGTGAACCTCAGGCCATCATCCAGGTGATAGCAGCAAAAGTATGTACCCAATTTCAAATGCTCGTACATAACCACCAGTTCCAGTCACGAATCTCCCTATTGATGTGTGAGATGCAACATGTTGTAGCAAATTCAGGTGGAGACAGGTTTATGTGATGTGGTTAACCATATAACCATATAACCATATAACAATTACAGCACGGAAACAGGCCATCTCGGCCCTACAAGTCCGTGCCGAACAACTTAAACAAAAACAAAAACTTGTACATTGGCATGGTTGATGTCAATTCTATTTATTATAATGGTTTACAGAAAACTACCTACCTGTGGTGGGAGCCCAAGCTGTGCAAAGGAGGTGTGGCATTACCTGAACAAAGAGTGTCAACATGCAAGACAATAGACTTCTTCTTGAAAATCGGAATAATCACAGGGACAATTACGGCTTGCTTGCTGATAGCTACAACGTGTTATTTCTACAAGAAAAATCGGAAGTGAGTAAATAATAATTACTTAACAGGAATCTTCTTTCAAATATTTAAGATAAATAATATTGGTCAAATATTAGTTTTAGAATCATAGAGTCATGGAGTCTTACAGCAAGGAAACAGGCCCTTCAGCTCAACTTGCCCACACCAGCCAACCTGTGTGAATGTTTCTTAAGGGCCTGTCCCACTAGCATGCGATTGCATGCGTCTAGTGTTGCTACAGTACCTGCCTCAACTACCTCCTCCGGCTTCTTGTTCCATACACCCGCCACCCTTTGTTTGAGAAGGTTACCCTTCAAGTTCCCATTGAATCTTTCCCTTTAAACCTATGTCCCCTGGTTCTTTATTCCCCTATTCCGGTCAAGAGACTCTGTACGTCTACCCGATCTATTCCTCCCATTTAGTTTAGTTTAGTTATTGCCACGAGTACCAAGATACAGTGAAAAGCTTTTTGGTGTGTGCTATCCAGTCAGTGGAAAGACTTCACATGATTACAATCAAGCCGTCTGCCGTGTACAGATACAGGATGAAGGGAATAATGTTTAGTGCAAGAGGAGGTGCATGATCTCATGGAAAAATACTGTAGATCAAGTGTTTATATAATTGAAAATGTTTAAACTATGAAGAGTTTTATTGTAAATAGAGAAAATGTTTCTTCACTCTTGTGAACCTGCACTGAAAGTTCCTCCATGTAAAATGTCACTGAGTGAACTGGGAAGATCTTTAATACTGTTTGTTGGAGCAGAGAATATGTTCCACAGGGAGAGGTTGCAGGAACAGCCATGGGATTTTGTAGAGGAAAACTCAAAGGTTCCAGGGAGAAGACAGGAGAATGGGATTGGGACGGAAACATAGATTAGCCACAAGCATATTCTTTAGACTCTAGAGAAACTTTAGAGAGACTTTAGAGAGACTTTAGAGAGACTTTAGAGAAACAGCCCACCAAGTCTGCGCCAACCAGCGATAGCACTATCCTTCACACTAGGGACAACTTTCAAAAGCCAATTAACCTACAAACTTGAGCGTCTTTGGAGCGCGGGAGGAAACCGGAGCACCCGGAGAAAACCCATGTGGTCAGAGGAAGAACGAGCAAACCATGCCTCTGGCGCTGTAAGGCAGCAACTGTACCGCTGTGCCACCCTCACATGACTTGATGAAATGAATGGCCTAATTATACTCCTATGCCTTATGAATTTATAAGTAGAAGCAAGCATTTTTCATGATGGGGGGAGGGGGGGGGGGCAAATAAAATGTCCTCAGTAATCTCCTTATCTGGTTCCACTTGGAGTCTTTTCTTGGATTAATTATTAATTAACAATTAATAATTGTTAATCATTAAACATCCCCTCTCCATGTTCTCCAGAGATGCCGCCTGACCCACTGAGTTATTCCAGCACTGGGTCTTTTAACATAGAAACATAGAAAATAGGTGCAGGAGGAGGCCATTCGGCCCTTCGAGCCAGCACAGCAATTCATTGTGATCATGGCTGATCGTCCCCAATCAATAACCTGTGCCTGCCTTCTCCCCATAACCCTTGACTCCACTAGCCCCTAGAGCTCTATCTAACTCTCTCTTAAATCCATCCAGTGATTTGGCCTCCACTGCCCTCTGTGGAGCTTTTTTAGCTTTAATTTAATTCAGTTTAGTTTAGCATTTTAAGTTTAGTTTAAACTAATTTAATTTAGTTTAGCATTTATATGAATACTTATTTTCAGTGTTTCATAGGTTGCAGGTCTTTAGACGTTTTTCAAATTCCATCTTGACATGGTTTTAAACATTCACTGCGGGTGCAAGTTTTGAACCTTGGTTAAAGTTGCGTTTGTGATTGCACTGTTTTTAGGTTGGAGTACAAGTACTCCAAACTGATAATAAATGCCAGCGCCAAGGATGGTGAGTTGCCAGCTGTGGACAGCTGTGCCATCATGGAAGGGGAAGACATGGAGGATGATCTGATCTTCATGAGCAAGAAGTCCTTGTTTGGAAAGATCAAGTCAATTGCTGTGAAGGTATGTTCCTGTCGTATGATATAATCACCCTTGCTCATTACTAGTTGCCGCAAACTATATTCTTTTATTGAACTTGCTTACAAATTAAGTGTCAGGGAAAGTAGCAAGGGAAGAAATCTACTGCATGCTGGAATATTCTTTGTGCCAGGTGATGAATTTTGTATCGAAACTTAATCTCTCCATTCACCAGGGTACATTGTGTGCTGGTAATTATAGTGTTGATCTGGCAACTTCATGCATATAATGCACACATGTTTGGAGGCTGCTGATCATGTGACGGTGTCACGCATGTGATACACTTATACACAGAGGCCACTGGCCATTGACGTGTTACGTATGTGCCTTGCAAACAATGGAAACATGCATGGTGGCTGCCAGTCATGTGTTGTTCCACACATGCATCATGTAAGTGATGCACGCATGTGTGATGGCTGCTAGTCATGCGATGAGCCATGCATGTGATGCCTGTTTGCACGGTGTGCGGCTGCCATTGGCAATGAGCGTTGTGTGCAGTGCTTGTTTTTTAAGTCTCCTGTGCAATGTTGTACTATCTAGACGTTGTGCACCAAAGCTGGTCTTACCTGAAGGGACGGCGTCTATTTTGGCATTGCTTCCTTGGCCTCTCTTGTGCAGTCTGTCCTCCTCTTAATAGGGGCTGCTTCTCAGCTTTCATTATCAGTGATAGGCCCCACCTATCGCAACCCGTTGGTACTTCCAGGTCACCTCTCCTCCACCACCTCCACCCTCCCCAAACTCTGCCTCCTCACCCACACCCACCCAGATAATTTCCACACCTGGATCCTCTCCCTCCACACTCCTTCCCCAACAATCCTCCCTCCAACACTCCCCACCGTCTTCCATTTGATCATCTCTCACAACTTCCTCCCCTCCTCCTCTCCTTCCACCTCCACCCACTTCCCTCCCGTCCACAATCTGGTCATTTGGATGGAGGGAAGACTCTGACTTCTGGTCGTGAAAAGTTTCTTACACAGGTCTTGTGAAGATGGACTATCCACGCATGAGTTCCCTCACCTAACCAGCCCAAAGTGGGCAGAATTTCAATCAGTTGGAAAACTACCATTATCCAGAGCAAATCTCTGGAGGGGAGACCAGGCAGCGTACTGAAGCAATTGATGACGTCTGCGCTTTTCTCATTTATTACTGCTGTGGTTTGTTTCAAATATATTTCAAAATATTATGGAATCGAATCTCAAAAGTTCATTTACTCGTACAATCTCCCCTTGCGTTAAATGCTCAAACATTTTGTGCTGGTAATTAATGTAAATCTGGCACCTTCATGCCTGTAACGCACGCATGTATGGAGGCTGCTGATCATGTGATGGTATCATGCATGTGATGCACGCATGCACAGACGCCACTGGCCATTGACTGTTATCTTTGGACTGAAGCAACCTTGCAAACCTTTAGTAATGTGACCCCAGGCAATAGTTTGCCCACTCCTGTTGCAAAATGTTGAAGAACGTTTTTACATCTGGACTGTCTGCGCTTTTGTTTTTAGCCTTCATATACACTTGATCCCGGCATAGAAGAATGTTTTGCCCTGGGAAACAGAGTCTTTGACTGAAGCACAATGCCCTCCACTTAGATAGAAATGGTGAGCAATAGATGAAAGAAGAAACAAATAAATCAGATGGTAAAATGAAACTAATAATGTATGGAAAATGTTTGTGTGTACTAATCCTAGGGAAGGGTGAAGTAGGACATTTTCTTAGGTTACATGCAATTTTAAATGTCAGCCTTGGATTAGGGGCACTGTTGTCACCCCTGAGTTAGAAGGTGGTGGGCTCTCTTGCCATTCCTGAGCCTTGACTTGTAATAATGAAAGCAGCAAATGCCGGAAACACTCGGGTCAGGCAGCATCTGTGGAGAGAGAAAATGTTAACGTTTTAGATCTGAGACCTTCTGGTGAAATTGGGATAAAGTGCAAAACTAAATTGGTTTTCAGTAGCAGAGAAGGAATTGGGGGGATTGGTGGGAGAAGGGTATTTCTCTGATAGAGGACCAAATAACCTCATGGGTCAGGCAGCATCAGTGGAGGAGATGATTAGGCAGTGACTTGGGTCAGGACTTTTCTGACCTGAAACGTCGCTTGTTCATTCCCTCCACAGATGCTGCCTGACCCGCTGAGTTCCTCCAGCACTTTGTGTTTTGCTCGAGATTCCAGCATCTGCAGTTCCTCGTATCACCAAATAACCTAATGTGGCTTTACATATGTAATCCGTCCTATCACCTGGGTATATGACAGGGACTGCTGCATGTTCTTCGAATTAGAACATTTGGGGGAAAGATTGAATGGGAAACTGAGAGGCAACGTTTACACACAAATGATGGACATATATGGAACGGGCTGCCAGAGGAGGTAGTTGAGGCATGTACTATCACAACATTTAAAAAACATTTGGACAGGTACATGGATAGCAAAGATTTAGAGGTATATGAGCCAAACACGGGCAGGTGGGTCTAATGTAGATACGGCATGTTGGTCGGCATGGGCAAGGTGGGCCAAAGGGCCAGTTTCCATGGTCTATGACTCAATGACGATGACTCTGTGAGTTGTTACGTAAACACCATTTCTGCTTTAAGCTGCACGATACAGAGGAGATCAGGATTATTCTCTCTGTCGGTGTGGCTGCTAAGTATCCCTCAAGTGATGTTGTGAAAGAATAAATATCTGCTCTTTAGCTTGGTGCTGTTTATGGTACCTCTGCCTTTCCTACATGTGATTTTTGTTTTCTTTGAAACAAATAAACATCTTTATCCCTCCCTTTTTATTTCCATTCCATTTCCCCAATCTGTTGACCTGGGATAGAAATATAGAACATAAAATAGAACCCAGAACGGCTCGTGCAGAAACAGGCCCTTCGGCCCACAATGGCCGTGCCGAACTTGATACCAAGTTAAACTATTCTCCTCTGCCTGCACTTGATCCATAGCCCTCCATTCCCTGCATATCTAAACACCTCTTAAACGGCACTGTCGTATCTCCCTCCACCACCCCTCCTAGCCGCGCGTTCCAGCCCCCCACCACTCACTCTGTGTAGAAAATCGTGTCCCGCACATCTCCTTCACACTTTGTCCCTCTCACCTTAAAGCAATGTCCCTAGTCTTTGACATTTACACTGTGAGGTAAAAGCTTCTGACTGTCTGTCCTATCTATGCCTCTCATTTTATATATGCAAAGTGACGGATGAAAAATGCGATTAAATTGGGTAGTACAAGACAAGCATAAAACCGGGGCTCAAGATGTGTAAATAGTGCAATGATTGCACTTATTTAACACAACAACATTCGGGTGCAATACCCTGATGTAATTAAAATAGCAGTCATGTTTTGAAAGATGCCAAAGAGTAGAATGGCTTTGAAACAATTTGCATTGGGCTATTCATGTGAATGTTCTCAAAGGTTATAATTATGTTCAGGCGAGCAAACTGGCGATTCTTCCTCCAATTAAACTAGTTTTGATGGACTTAAGCCAAACATTCTTTCATAATTATTTTAAGTAAAAATATTTTCATTGGTTAAGGGTTTGTAGAGTATTTGACCCTCCTCCGCATTAACGGGAAGTATCTGTGCAAAAACAATTCAAGTTCCTGTGAGACTTTTATTTTCATGCAATGATCTTGTGAAGCGGGGGAGCATCGGGGGCACTGCCATTGAAGGGATCGACAGGAGTCGCTGCCTCATCGACAGGAGTCGCAGCCAGCATCATCAGAGACCCACACCACCCTGGCCACCCTCTCATTTCACTCCTAGCATTAAGAAGGTGGTACAGGAGCCAGAAAACCATGACCTCCAGGTTCAAGAACAGCTTCTTCCCAGTGATCATCATACTGCACAACAATGACCTCAAGCCTACCTCAGCAATGATCCACAATAGACCTTGTTTAGTTTGCATGACATATTTGAGTTTGCACAGTTGTGGTCAGTTTACCTGGTAATTTATTGCATTGTTCATTATTGTATATTTATTTGTTGTGTTGTTACATTAATGCTCCTGTAAAGCTGCAGCAAATAAGAATTGTATTGCCCCATAGAGCAAATGCCAATTAAACTCTCTTGTGTCTTGACTCTTGATATTGGATTTATATTCAATGATGGAAGAGACTTATACAACAGCATGTATGTACTGAAAACCACATTTAGTCTATATGTAGCCATACTGTTTACTTACTAGTTCCACGGTGCACTTATCAATAGAAATACTATTACTCCATATCGGAAAATTGACAGCAAGACATGCTTTGTGAATAAGGGTGGAAGATGGGTAAAAATCAAATCTTTGTTCAATATCCTGAATTTCAGGGCCTCGATTTTTAATTTGACCTTTCTCTTTGTTATTCCAGAGAACGTCAGATGGTTTTGATTGTGTCCCACTGAAATCCTCATCGGGATCTGCAGACATGGAACTGTAACTTGAGCTGCAGCAGGCACGGCTTTGCTGCTGCACTCACTGAAGTGGCCTTTACTGAGCCACGTTTGAACTACGAGTACTGTGTTAAAGAGAGTTATCGTTAGAAAGGCAAATATAAATGAAGATCCTTGTGTGTGAATGGTGTCTACAGTGATTCATGATGGCCTTACTATTGTATTGTTTATGTACTACAAAGATATTTTAAAAATATTAATTTATGTTCAAATCTTTAAAGTGACTGGAGATTGATGACAATCATATTTACTCATTATCGGACCCCTTATCAATTTTTGTTTTTTTCCCCAGAATTGTGTATTAAGCAGAACTTGTTATTAAATAATGAAACCAAAAGACATCACAAGTTCATGTTAAAAATACTATATTCAAATGGAGTTAAATATCATAACTTTTTAATCTGATCTAAACTGGTTTAGTTGCTGAGGGTTGATATTTCTCTTTCTTAGTCCTCGGCACATTGTCTTTAAGCGAGCCACCTCACAGAGGATCTCCTGTGCACATCTTCTCAATCGCAGCTCTTCTGTATCCAATACCGAACGTCATGTGAAATGAAACCTCAAAATCGCCCTGGAAACTGTGCATCTGCCTTAAAACCAAATATATCAAGAGATGAACTACTTTTTTCACTGTATCTAATGTGAAAATCTGCAATGACCATTTTGATGAACAATTGGCTGTTTAACTTAAATGATGGAACTAATGTTCACAGCTGAATAGTTATTTTAATTTTAGTCATATTATAATAGACTTTGTGTTGTTTCAGATAATCTTGCTGTCGGGAAAATGTTTGATAAAGGTGACCAATTTAGATTATTTCTCCCTGCATCACTCAGTATGTCACGTGCAGGCACGCAGTGGTACAGAGCAAATTTTAGCAGCATGAACACGAGGAACAGAACCTTAATGCAGCAACCTTAACATAATTAATTCATAAGTTCTCGGAGTAAAATTAGACCATTCGGTTCCTCATATCTACTCTGCCATTCAATCATGGCTGATCTATCTTGCCCTCTCAACCACATTCTTCTGCCTTCTCCCCATAACCCCTGACACCCGTACTAATCAAGAATCAGTCAATCTCTGTCTCCACAGCCGTCTGTAGCAATGAATTCTACAGATTCATCATCTTCTGACTGAAGAAATTCCTTCTCATTTCCATTCCAAAGGTATGTCTTTTTATTGTGAGGCTATGGCCTCTGGTCCTAGACTCTCCCACTAGTAGAAACATCCTCTCCGCATCCACTCTATAAAGTCCTTTCTCTTTTCGGTAAGTTTCAATGAGGTCGCCCCTCATCTTTCTAAACTCCGGTGGGTACAGGTCCAGTGCCGTCAAACGCTCAGCATATGGCCTGCAGGAACTTCATAGGTGTGATGTCAGACGAAGCTTCACTGAACCACAGGCTTTCAGAAAGCCTTTGATAAGGTCCCACATAGGAGATTAGTGGGCAAAATTAGAGCACATGGTATTGGGGGTAGGGTACTGACATGGATAGAAAATGGTTGGCAGACAGGAAACAAAGAGTAGCGATTAACGGATCCCTTTCAGAATGGCATGCAGTGACTAGTGGGGTGCCGCAAGGCTCGGTGCTGGGACCGCAGCTATCTACAATATACATCAATGATTTAAATGGAGGGATTAAAAGTAACATTAGCAAATTTGCAGATGACACAAAGCTGGGTGACATTGTGAACTGTGAGAAGGATGCTATGAGGATGCAGGGTGACTTGGACAGCTTGGGTGAGTGGGCAAATGCATGGCAGATAGAATTTAATGTGGATAAATGTGAGGTTATCCACTTTGGTGGCAAGGACAGGAAGGCAGATTATTATCTGAATGGTGTCAAGTTAGGAAAAGGGGAAGTACAAGGAGATCTGGGTGTCCTTGTTTATCAGTCACTGAAAGTAAGCATGCAGGTACAGCAGGCAGAGAAGAAAGCGAATGGCATGTTTGCCTTCATAACAAGAGGAGTTGAGTATAGGAGCAAAGAGGTCCTTCTGCAGTTGTACAGGGCCCTGGTGAGACCATACCTGGAGTATTGCATGCAGTTTTGGTATCCAATTTTGAGGAGGGACATTCTTGCTATTGAGGGAGTGCAGCGTAGGTTCACGAGGTTAATTCCCGGGATGGTGGGGCTGTCATATGCTAAAAGAATGCAGCGATTGGGCTTGTAGACACTGGAATTTAGAAGGATGAGAGGATATCTTATTGAAACATATAAAATTGTTAAAGGATTGGACATGCTCGAGGCAGGAAACATGTTCCTGATGTTGGGAGAGTCTAGAACCAGGGGCCACAGTTTAAGAATAAGGGGTAGGTCATTTAAAACGGAGATGAAGAAAAACTTTTTCACCCAGAGAGTTGTGAATCTGTGGAATTCTCTGCCTCGGAAGGCAGTGGAGGTCGATTCTATGGATGCTTTCAAGAGTGAGTTAGATAGAGCTCTTAAAGAATGCAGTGTCAAGGAATATGGGGAGAACTGATTGTGGATGATCAGCCATGTTCACAGTTAATGGTGGTGCTTGCTCGAAGGGCCGAATGGCCTAATCCTGCACCTATTGTCTATTGAAATATGGCTTTGGACAGTGAGGTACATTTTAAGAAGTGAGATTCGGTGTTTGAGCCCAAGGTGGTTGAAGGCCTGGCCACAATGCAGAGATCAGTCAAACAAATAAAAACAACCATATCAACAATAAATAAATGAATGAATAGAGATGTGTAAGAAGGAACTGCGGATGCTGGAACATCGAAGGTAGAGAAAAGTGCTGGAGAAACTCAGCGGGTGCAGCAGCATCTATGGAGCGAAGGAAATAGGCAACGTTTCGGGCCGAAACCCTTCTTCAGACTGAATAGAGAATGACAGGTGCTCTATCTTAGTGACGGTTGCACTGAACATTATTTCCATGTAACAGCTTTAATCCATTACACAGATGAGTAACTTTTGCCTCGCCCTCCACATGTAGGTTATCAACATTTGGGGAGATACTGTCTGAGCTTCTGCCCAATTAAACATAATTTGTAAAATGGGTGTGTTTAGGACATTAACAGATTCAACTTTTTGTTTCTTTTTACATCTGTTCCTTCTACGTTCCAACAAGTCTGGGCTTTGTGATTCATGTTATTTTTGGCGTCATGCGAGGAAAAATAGTGATCTTGAATTGTAGCCAGCCAGATGCCCCTACTTTGATGGCGATCCAATTAAATATATTCTTACCTGGGGGGGGGGGGGGGTAATTCCATACTTGCGCTATTTTTTCTAGTCTGGAAATGTTTTGCAGGTGAGAATTAATTGTAAAGCAAACTCTGTGCTTTCTTGCCCAATCCTGATGATCCATTGAACCCAGGGGTCTGTCGTCAGCGTCTAAGAATTGCTCTGGGGAGGTTTCTAAATGAGCTATTTGCTCCTCGCCTGATGTAACATCCTGAGCCTCCAGTGGTGAAGTGCGTCACCTCAGCGTCCTGTTCCTGAAGGCGTGGACGTTAATTAGGGGTGAGACCTACATGATTGCTACCTGCACGTTCATTGCTAATGTCTGTCACTGAAGTCATGTTGGATGCGGCTTTAAACCAATGCGCAAACCGGGTTTTGCAAAAATCTCTGCGGACCAGTGGAGTAATTGAAGGCATGATCCTTCTAATCAAGGATAAAACCAAATGTGTAGAAAGGAGCTGCAGTTGCTGTTTTATACCGAAGATAGTCATCGAATGTCGGTGTAACTCAGCGGGTCAAGCACATCTTTGGAGACAAATGATTGGCGACGTTTCAGGGTCTGAAGTAGGCTCCCTGAAACGTGACCCATCCTTTTTCTCCAGAGATGCTGCCTGACCCGTTGAGTTACTGTCTCCAGCACTCTGTGTCTAGTCTAGACTCTAGCCTAAGGATAAAACTAGATTCTGTTTTGGACGGGGCGCGTTGTAATTGAAGCTTGGTGCCGTGCACAGGGAATGTCAGTTTAACTTCACCGGCTGGAATGAAAGCTTGTTCTGAGTCAAAAGCATTAAGCCCCTGTCCCACTTAGGTTTTTGTTAGTCTCCCTACCTGCTTCCACTACCTGCAACCTCCGGGAACCGCACGGAAACCTTGGGTGGGACGCAAAGTCTCCAGAGGTTTCCGTTCAGGTTTCCTAAGTGGGACAGGGGCAGCGTCTGAAGAAGGGTTTCGAGCCGTAACGTCACCCATTCCTTCTCTCCAGAGATGCTGACTTTCCCGCTGAGCTACTCCAACTTTTCGTGTCCATTTTCAAGCATTAGCGTGGGCGTTTGTGCTATTGACAGCTGACTTAAGCCAGCCCTTACCTTAACGCCGATTCTGCTTTGGGCTTTCCATCTGCTAATCTCCAGAAAGTCCCTCCTTACCTTCAAATGGGGAAAGCTTTCTGCCGCCACTCTTTTGGTCCTTAACCAGTTCAAAATGTGCTGTTGAATCAGCCCTCACTGTTGTAACATTATCAGATGTTTGCAAACCATCAATTTTTTTAAACGTGAATTACTTTAGCAGAAAGACCAAGGATTAGCGAGTGTGTGCCTCCCTTTTTGTGATGAATTATTAGCTCCCCTTGAGAGGAAAACGACCACTCCCTCTGCATAAATCATGGAAGCGCCCAACTTTTTCAATGTGGGGTTTGGGAAATCTGCATAGTCAGCAGATTTACAATTAAGTTGCCAATATCAAATACCTTCTCTGCCTTTAAACTCTGCAGCTTGACCCTGTTGAAAGAATGAGGGGACGGATCCATCACTGTCAAGGGACATTCTTCATTATCAGAGGACCATTGTCCATCACTATCATTCCTCAGGTCAGGAGTTTATGATCGCAAAGTAATTTCTGTTCAAATTGCATAGTGACACAACGGTAGAGTTCCTGCCTCGCAGCGCCAGAGACCTGGGGTTGATCTTCACAACGGGTGCTGTCTGTGTGAAGTTTGCACATTTTCCCAGTGACCATGTGGGTTTCCTTCAGGTGCACCGGTTTCCTCCCATATTCCAGAGACGTGCAGGTTTATAGGTCAATTGGCTTCTGTAAATTGTCCCTAGTGTGTAGGATAGAACGAGTGTATGGGGTGATCGCTGGTTGGCTCTGACTTAGTGGGGCGATGTGCCTGTTTCCATGCTGTATCTCTAAACTAAACTGAACACCAGTCCGAAAAAGGGTCCTGACCCAAAACGTCACCTATCCATGTTCTCCATAGAGTTTGCAAACTCCAGCACTTTGTATCTATCTTTGGTATAAACCAGCATCTGCAGTTTAACAGGATGGGAGAATAGTCATCTGGCATATTGGTGCCTGGATTTTGAAAAGGGTAGCACCTTCAGACACTCTCGCGTGACTTACTTGAAATGAGCATATCCGCTTCTGATAGCGGCATAGATACAAACACATTTTCGAGCTTTTTTGAATCATTTTTTAAAGTCTTTTTTAGAATTTGAATCAGCAACTAAATGGTAAACGGTGCTTGTTCTCCAGAGATGCTGCCTGACCCGCTGAGTTATCCCAGTACTTTGTGTTCCTTTGTGCAAACCAGGTCCTTGTTTCTGCTAAACAAGCATCACAATGAATATTCAGGCCAAAACTCGTTGTGTGTACAGACCTATAATCACCACTAACCTCTCTCAGTGACATTGAAGTCAATGGGTGCTTATCTTTCATTCTGTTTATGATCACCAAGGGCATTTCTGTAAGTTGGGCACAGTCAATAAATGATCCCTTCTAAATACTGGAAACAATGAGGTGCATTAACTTTTGAAAAAACCCTCCAGCAAAATGTTAAAAGATAATTAGCAAGAGCCAGTAAATTTTGCCCAGAGTTAGGAATTAAAACAAGGTAGGTCTTATGATGGATTCAAGCTGTCTGAGTCCTTTGGTGAATCTGACTTCCATCAGTTCCACTGGTAAGAGGACATGCTTTTGCCCATCAGCGCCTGAGATAGCTGAGGATTAACTGGTGCCTCAGGCCAAAATAAAATTGGACATTCCCTCCCAAACACAATTAAGAACATAGTTACCAAAAAAATGTATTGAAAAATAAAGCATTTAAATGGTTCACATACGTCATTAGACTTAGAGATACAGCGTGGAGACTGGCCCTTCGGCCCACCGAGACGGGGCCGACCAGTTTTCGCTCCCTACACTATCCTACACACTAGGGACCATTTAAAATGTTACCGAAGCCAATGAACCTACAAACCTGTACTTCATCGGAGTGTGGGCGGAAACCGGTGCACCTGGAGAATACCCACGCGGTCACAGGTTGAACATACAAACTCTGTACACAGAGCACCCGTAGTCAGGATTGAACCCGTGTCTCTGTCGCTGTAAGGCCGCAACTCTACCGCTGCGCCACTGTGCCGCCCCAGGACGTAAATAAAAAAAGCACAACATGCCACTTCAAATTGAAGCCCTCAACTCTGCAAAACAAAATTAAACAAAATAACTGCCTGAGGATTTGGATGCACAAATGTTTCTTTAAATGCCATTTTACATTCTGGTACATATGGCCACTCGAATAATAAGCCTATTACCAATAGCTTTGAGTACACGTCTAAAATTACTGCAGTTAGATTAAAGCATTTTTCTTGTAAAATACATCTTTACATTTTCTTGTAAATACATTTACCTAAACATCCCTGACAAAGCAAGCACATGCTGAGCTTCTTTTTCAGTGAGTCACCCTCCCATTACTTGTTTTAATGCTACCATCACCAATCCATGCAAACAAAATGTGAAAAAAAAATACAAACATTTCGATCTCATGAGAACGTTGCACTTGCCACATAAACTGTAGCAGATTCGTTGGCACACTTCCGAATGTTAGTGACGATAAACAAGTTGTTTTCAAACATTCTCCAATGTAGTTGTTTTTGTGTCTTATAAGCATCCGGCCAATAGTAATGACATACTAATAACCGATCATCACAGTTATAAAGTCATGCAGCACGGAAAGAGGCCCTTCAGCCCAACTCCTCCATGCTGTCCAAGATGCCCCATCAATGCTAGTCCCATTTGCCCATGTTTGGCCCATATCCCAATAAATTTTCCTTATCCCTATTTTTGCTGGTAAATTATCTTTTAAATACTGTTATTGTACCTGCCTCAACTACCTCCTCTAGCAGTTCGTTCCAGGGGCAACTGTGTGAAAAAGTTGCCCCTCAGGTTCCTGTTAAATCCTTCCCCTCACAGTAAACCAATGTCCCCTGGTTCTTGATTCCTCTACTCTCTGTAAGAGACTGTGCATTGACACTATCCATTCCCCTCATGATTTGTACATCTCTGTAGGATCACCCCTCAGCCTCCTGACCAGCAAAGAATAAAGTCCTAGCCTGCCCATTTCTCACCATATAGCTCAGGCCCTCAAATCCTGGCAACATCCTCATGAATCCTTTCTGCAGTCTTTCCAGCTGAATGGGTGACCAGAACAGAATACAACATTCCAAGCGCGTTATGATACACTAGTGATGCATGTAAGTGTGGCAAGGTAGCCTGAGAGTTGCTGCCTTATACTGCCAGAGACCCAGGGTTCGATCCCAACTATGGGTGCTGCCTGCAGAGATTTGTACATTCTTGCTGTGACCATATGGTTTTCATGTTGCGCTCTGGTTTCCTCCCACATCCCAAAGACATGTAGGTTTGTAGGTTGTTTAAGAAGGAACTGCAGATGCCGGAAAATCGAAGGTACACAAAAAAGCTGGAGAAACTCAGCGGGTGCAGCAGCATCTATGGAGCGAAGGAAAAAGGCTAATGCCTAAGGCTAAGGCTAATGCCTTTTTCCTTCGCTCCATAGATGCTGCTGCACCCGCTGAGTTTCTCCAGCTTTTTTGTGTACCTTAGGTTTGTAGGTTAATTGACCGCTGTAAATTGCCCCTAATGTGTAGGGTGGGTGCAAAAGAGGGATTACATAGAACTTGGACCCTCTGGTCTTAGACTCTCCCACTAGTGGAAACGTCCTCTCCACACCCTTTGCTGGCGATGTTTTAAACATTGCAGCTTCTTTACACTTCATTACACCTCGTGCCAAAATAGCACATTCTATTTTTGTCCACAAATGAAATGATTAGTCTTTGCACAAGATCCACTTTTTGAAATCTGCAATCTTTAAATTAAGGCTGACATTTTAATATTTTTGTCACTGCTAAAAAGTAGATTTATTAGGTATGTCCTTGAGGTTTTAATTCAATTATTATCGGTTAAAGCTGGCAAAAATTAATCCAGGGACAAGGATCATACATGAAAGACTAAAAACCAGAGGAATTTTCATTCCGTTGGACCTGCTTTGTGTCTGTAATCTCTGATCTGTCATGTTGATATGAAGCAGAATGTGGGATTTGAAACTCAGCACGAGTTCCAAATCCCAGAGTAAACAGTCACAGGTTAACTTGGGAGAAGCCTGCCACAACTTCAAACTATGGTTTTCCTTCTTCAAGAGGGACACAAGGAACTGCCGATGCTGGAATCCTGTGCAAAAACACAAAGTGCTGGAGGAACTCAACAGGTCAGACAGCATCTGTGGAGGGGATGGACAGGCGATGTATTGGGTCTGGACCCTTCTTCAGACCTGATCAGAAACGTTGTTCTGTCCGTTCCCTCCAGAGATGCTGCCTGGTTTCGCGAGGTTAATGGCTTACCTCAACTTACTCCTCAGTGAAGCTTAATGGCAAAAATCCAAAGGAAATGGAATGGGCAAAGAGGAAGAGTAGGTTGCCAAGATCTAACAAAACGAGAGAAGGAATACAACCATCATAGCCCAATACCAATGCTCTCCTGGTAGCTAACATCGGCCAAAGGGCTGAATGGTCAGTCTCCATGTAGATAGGATATTTTTTAATGTCTTTCAGATAAAGCATTAAGCTTTAGACACAAATAGCTGGAATAACTCAGCGGGACAGGCAGCATTTCTGGATCATGTTTCGGGTCGAGACCCTTCTTCAGACTGGTTAGGGATAAGGTAAACGAGAGAAATAGATGATGATGTGGAGAGATAAAGAACAATGAATAAACGATATGTAAAAAAGTAACGATGATAACGGAAGCAGGCCATCATTAGCTGTTTGTCGGGTGAAAACATGAAGCTAGTGCGACTTGGGTGGGGGAGGGATAGAGAGAGAGGGAATGCCGGGGCTACCTGAAGTGAGGGAAATCAATATTCATACCACAGGGTTGTAAGCTGCCCAAGCGAAATATGAGATGCTGTTCCTCCAATTTGCGTTTAGCCTCACACTGGCAATGGAGGAGACTGAGGACAGAAAGGTCTGTGTAGGAATGGGATGGAGAATTAAGGAGAAATAAAGCATTAAGCTTTGTCGGCCCTCTTAGATCGTCAGAAGAGCATGATTTTGAAAAACTGAAGCAAATAAAGGCAAACAGAAGAACCAATCTTGGAGGGAGGAGAGAGAGAGAGAGAGAGAGAGAGAGAGAGAGATGGGGGGAAAAAAACTAAATAACGTGAGTGACCATGAATGAGGGACTTACCTGCAAGCCAGCCAGGAAACCCATTTGACCAGAGCCCTTAATGACCTGACCCATTTAAATCTGATACCCGTTTAAATCTTTGCCATCCACCAATACATCCAATTAGTTCATATGGTAATTGTACCCGCATCAGACAGCTTTAAGAAATTCTCGTTGAATATCTTCAGTAATACTTGAAGGTCAAAACACAATTGGTGACACATCGTGTTAATACGATGTTAATAGTGACATTTAACAAGCGCTTAACAGTGACACCCCCACTGTCTCGTGGAAAACTGAGTTTTTAATAGATTTTTTAAAACCTAAATTTCAAAATCCGGATTACAACACATGGGGGGGGATTGTCCCCAACTCTCAAAACATGGGAGGGACGTGTGCCCCCCCCCCCTATCCACGCGTGATTTCCGCCCATGCGTTGATTGGCTTCTGTAAATTGCCCTTAGCGTGCAGTCTGCCATAATGGGATAACATAGACTAGTGTACAGATGATCGTTGGTCGACCGGGACTCAATGGACCGAAGCATCTGTTTCCATACTATATGTGCCAGAGGGATATGAGCCAAATATGGGCAAATGGGATTATTTTAGATGGGTATTTAGTCAACATGGATGAGTTGGGCGGAAGGGTCTGTTTCCGTGCTGTTTTACAGCCACAATTCCTACTTTACAAACGGGAAATACAGCAAGACCGGAATTCTAGACTGTTCTCCTGAGGTTTGCGGTTTGGTAGACTTGAGATCGAAGGTCATTAAGGCAAATGGGGAATATTAAATTAAGTCATTAGTTAAATCTGGAGTGTCTATACTGTCATAGAAACCGGCTAGTTGACTAATGTATTTCAGGCAAGGAAACCTGACGACCCTAACCCAGTTTGGCCTGGATATGACCCAGGCACACATCAACGTGAAACAGGCCCGAGCAATCTAAGGCCAGGGAAAGTGAGATTGGGCAGATCATTCACTTACCTTTCTCTGGTTTGGCTCATCATTTCCGCCGTTGTTAAGATCCATTAGAGACCATAAAGCACAGGAGCAGAACGAGTCCATTTGACACACTGAGATCCAGTTGGCAACTACATGATTGTACCTCCAGAGACACCGCGGCCATTTTCCTCCCGGTACCATATGTACCGTTATCATCATCTGTTAACCCACTCATTCCTGGGATGGTTCTCGTAAACCTCCGCTGGATCCTCTCCAGCACATCCGTCCTCAGATATGGGGCCCAAAATTGATGAGCTTTCGTTGTGATGGTATAAGTTCAATCATAATCGCTACAACTTCATAGATCGCTCGTAACTTATGCGAATGTCTCACGGAGTAACTGTGGAAACCATATTTATGTTTTAAACAGATGCAATTGCCCAGTTTAATGAAAATTCTGGCAATGCACTATAACTCACAATTTAATCTCCCAGGTCTACTCCTCTTCATGTAACCATGTGAGGGAGGAATCTTGTGCAAGAGCAGATCTTTGAGAAGGAGCAGCTGTGCATGCCGAGTGCTGAAACTGATGCAATGTGTTGGCTTAGGGGCCACGTTATGAACAAACAAAATCCTGGCCATGTCAATGACAGGTACAATATTTAAGCATCGATGTTCAACTCCATCTCAAATAGTGAAAGGTCTGGATGAATGGATCCACTAGTGTGACAGTCTAGGACCAGAGGCCATCGCCACAGAATAAAAGGACACACATTTAGAAAGGAGATGAGGAGGAATTTCTTCAGGCAGGGTGGTGTATCAGTGGGATTCATTGCCCCGAAGGCTGTGGAGGCCAAATCAATGGATATTTTTAAGGTGGAGATTGATAGATTCTCGATTCGTACGGGTGTCAGGGGTGATGGGGAGAAGGCAGGAGAATGGGGTTCAGAGAGAAAGATAGATCAGCCATGATTGGATGTTAGCGTAAACTTGATGGCTGAATGGCCTAATTCTGCTCCTGCAACTTATGGTCATCTGTCCGCACAGGTAGAATGAGACGTCCATGGCAATATTTTGAAGAAAGGTACACTTGCTTCAGTGTCTCAGTTTATATTCAACAGAACTGTGGTGGCACTGTGGTGCAGCGGGTAGAGTTGCTGCCCCACAGCGACAAATAGCCTGGTTCGATCCTGACCTCAGGTGCTGTCTGTGTGGAGCTTGCACGTTCTCCCTGTTTCCTCCATGTGCTCCGGTTTCCTCCCATGTCCCAAAGACGTGTGGGTTTGTAGGTTAATTGGACTCAGTTGGCAAGTTGGGCCGAGGGGTCTGTTTCTGTGCTGCGTGTCTCTATAAACTCAGCCGGTCAGGCAGCATCCGGAGAACATGGACAGGTGATGTTTCAGGCCAGGGCCCTTCTTCAGGCTGAAACACGAAGTGTCACCTATTCATGTTCTCCAGAGATGATCGGAATCTGGTCAGTGTGCTTTTGGTTTGTAACGCTGATTGGATGCTGAGTATTTGCATTGATCACATCGTTTGGAGCCTCACAGCTGGGCTCAAGATGATGTGTGAGGTGAGGCAGGTGAGGCTGTTCTGTAATCAGTCTTTGCCTCGTTAGTCTAATGCGAGGGGCTGGTACTGGGTGCCCAGCAGACACTGAAAGGACATTGGATGGCACAGTCTGAAAGGCCAGGCCACAGTCAGAAGCAGGAAGGAGGGAGAGCACGGCATGGCATGTGGATCAGCCAAGGTATTTTGCTGCTTAAATCCTCACACAAGAGATTAAGGGCCTGTCCCAATTCGGCGACCTAATTTGCGAGTTTAGAAGAGTTTGCGCTCGACTCAAACTCGCAGCACGGTTGACCCGTGGTCCTAGGAGGTCACTGTAACTCTCCTTCACGCTCGAGGGAAGTTCCCGCATACTCGCGGCCTAAGTTTCGTCGAGATAAAATTTTCAGCATGCTGAAAATTTTTCCTCGAGTAAAAACACACAAACTCCACTGCACTACGAGTTCAAAAGAACAATGTCGACCCATTCTTTCATTATACATCAGTCCCACCATCCTGGGAATTAACCTGGTGAACCTATGCTGCACTCCCTCAATAGCAATAATGTCCTTCCTCAAATTAGTAGACAAAAATTACTGACTTATCCCCTGGGCAGAGGATTCTAAACTAGAGTCTACTGCACACCGGGTCCCCATTGTTCTTCACGGCGACCCCCCCCCCCCAACGCCAAGTCCCCATTGTCTTCCCCCTCCTCCTCATGCCCCACAGCCATTACTGCCGAGGCTCCTACTGCTGCCGAGGCTCCTACTGCTGCCGAGGCACCCGATGCCGCCACCGAATCTCCCGCTGTTGCCACGGCTGAGGCTCCTTCGGCCCAGACAGGCCTTGCCGCCCAGCTTCACTGCACTCCCCTGGGAGACCTGCGGGGCGAGTTGGGCCTGCCGGGGCATGTTCTGGTCATCGGCAGCGAGGTTGTTCGGTGGGTTGACTGGGCCTGCGCGGCTCCCCGGGGCACAATGACCATTTTAGCTACTGTACCCAAAATATCATGAAACAACTAATGATGGTGTGAAATCTACAATCTATGTAAGATGTACACATGCATGCTCTGTGATGGTGAGGAAATGCAACATGCCATCCACAAGACTGTATCGCTCTTTTCTCACATAGTTTCACTGCAGATGAAATGGATGTGTGTGGATGTGTGTGTGTGTCTGTTTGTTTTTAAATGACTTGAAAAATTCCAGGAAAGTCTCTTCTCATCCATAAAAAGAATATCTGCCCACATAAAATTGTAGATTTTATGGGTTGATTTTTTTTATTAAGTAAAGAAAATAAATGGGATCCACATGTTAGAAATTCTTCAACCTGTTGATCCAATCTGTTTTCATTTTTGCAAAGCAGCAACTGAAACAAGGAAGCTGCTTAATAATGAGCAGACTTCATCTGCTAAAAGGAGGCACACACGGCTCGAGTATCAGTAAATGTCGACACAGCTACTAAAATGCAAAGTGTTTGCGTGTGTGTACAAATGAATTGGCGAGGTATTTAGTTAGTTAGTTAGCTTAGTTTATTGTCACGTGTACTGAGGTACAGTGAAAATCTTTTTGTTGAATGCTAACCAGACAGCGGAAAGACTCCATGATTCCAATCGAGCCATTCACAGTGTACAAATACATGATAAGAGAATAACGTTTAGTGCAAGATAAAGCCAGTAAAGTTATATCAGAGATAGTCTGAGGGTCAGAAATGAGGTAGATAGTAGTTCAGGACTGTTCTCTAGTTGTGGTAGACGGTTCAGTTGCCTGATAACAGCTAAGAAGAAACTGTCCCTGAATCTGGAGGTTTAGGGCAGCACAGTGGTGCAGCGGTAGAGCTGCTGCCTTACAGCGCCAGAGACCCGGGTTTGATTCTGACTAGGGGTGCTGTCTGTACGGAGTATGCACATTCTCCCTGTAACCAAATGGGTTTTCTCCGGGTGCTCCGGTCTCCTTCCACACTCCAAAGATGTGCAGGTTTGTTGGTTAATTGGCTTCGGTAAAATTTTAAATTGCTCCTCGTGTGTAAGATAGTGTTAGTGTACAGGGTGATCACTGATCAGCGTGGACTCGGTGGGCTGAAGTCCCTGTTTCTGTACTGTATCGCTAAAGTCTAAAGGCATAACGTTTAGTGCAAGATAAAGCCTAGTAAATTCCTATTAGAGATAGTCCAAGGGTCTTCAATGAGGTAGATCACAGTTCAGGACCATTCTCTGGTTGTTGGAAGAATAGTTTAGTTGCCTGATAACAGCTGGGAAGAAACTGTCTCTGAATGTGGAGGTGTGTGTTTTCACACTTCTGTACCTCTCGCTTGATGGGAGAGGAGAGAAGACGGAGTGAGACTCCTCCTTGATTACGCTGGTGGCCTTGCCGAGGCAGCATGAAGTGTAGATCAAAGATCTTCGAGCAGAGCTCTGCTATAAGATCTTTGGTGTAGATGGTATCAATCAAAGATGTTTGGTGTCAATGGAAAGGAGGTTGGTTTGTGTGATGGTTTGGGCTACGTCCACAATTCTCCGCAAATTCTTGCGACCTTGGATGGAGCTGTTCCCAAACCTTGTGGTGTTGCATCCTGATTAAATGCTTTCCATGGCGATTTACAGAGACGGTTCGGTATTAAAAGGTACTTGAGGTTTCTTGTCCCAGCATAAAATCTTGTGTTATTTATTGTTTATTCTGGTCAGTGCTTTTAATGTAGACAAAAAAGTGCCAGGACACAGGTCAATTAAAAATGTTTTTCCACAAATATACCTAACTTTTGGAACACTTTAAATCGTAATGTAATAATTGAACTCCAAATGGAAATAAATGAATGTTTTGATCCATTCACTGGAGTTATTCATTGGCTGATTTCCCCCTTATCCTTAAACGGTGAAGTCCAGAACAAGGGGTCACAGTTTAAGGATAAGGGGGAAATCTTTTAGGACCGAGATGAGGAAAACATTTTTCACACAGAGAGTGATGAATCTCTGGAATTCTCTGCCACAGAAGGTAGTTGAGGCCACAGTTCATTGGCTATATTTAAGAGGGAGTTAGATGTGGCCATTGTGGCTAAAGGGATCAGGGGGTATGGAGAGAAGGCAGGTACAGGATACTGAGTTGGATGATCAGCCATGATCATATTGAATGGTGGTGCAGGCTCGAAGGGCCGAATGACCTACTCCTGCACCTATTTTCTATGTTTCTAATAGTAAACGTAAGCACGGTGCTAGCAAATACCGTCATGTAATTTGGGGTTGCAAAGCGGGTAGAGTCACTGCCTCACAGCGCCAAAGACCCGGGTTTGATCGTGACCTCGGATGCTGTCTGTGTGGAGTTTGCACGTACTCCCTGTGACCGTGTGGGCTTCTATCAGTTTCCTCCCAAGTTCCAAAGCCGTATGGGTTTGTAGGTTTATTGGCCCTCTGTAAATTGCATCCTAGTGTGTAGGGAGTGGATGTGAAAGTGGCATAACATGGAACTAGTGTGAACGGGTGAGCAATGCTTGGCGTGGATCGGTGGGCCAAAGGGTCTGCTTCCAAGCTGCATCTTTCAGTCAATCGAACACTCTTAAGTTCTTAGGTACCGAAACGTTGCCTATTTCCTTCGCTCCATAGATGCTGCTGCACCCGCTGAGTTTCTCCAGCTTTTTTGTGTAACTTCAATTTTCCAGCATCTGCAGTTCCTTCTTAAACTCTTAAGTTCTTGCTCCCAACTAATCAAGTTCTATCGTGTCATAAATACACACTGGCCAGCAGAGGTCAGTGTAGAGTGAACAATATCCAACCATCCTCACTCCCTGCACCAATGGAGGAATAATTTAACTCCACACTTTAACCGGTACAGCATTTGATGCAGACATTATTTAAAAAAAGGCATAATTGTTCTTCAACCATTATTTTTGACATGGAAATGGATAGCCATATAACAAGCCAAATAATTGAAATGCCCGTTAAATTACAGAGTAAAATTCAACTTAAATTGGACTATACTCAAGTATTCAGGTTAATTGAACGTGTGGAATTGGACATGTTCATTGTTCTCCAGCTAAATTACAATTGTGATGGGCTTATTTCTCTAAATTGATAGCAGCTGTCAACGGGAGAATGTGTGACCTTATAAGTAAATTCCACTGCAGCCACTGATTTGTTCAAGATTGGTTGTTGCTCAGCTGACAAGTGTGTTCCTGTGTGCAGTCCTGACGTCAGGAGGATGTGTAGTGTTGTCTATTCTTGTAGCTTACTCCTGGGTAGAGCTGTGTAAGTTTCAGAGATACAGCATAGAAACAGGCCCTTCCACGCCGATCATCGATCACCTGTTCACACAAGTTCTACGTTATCCCACTTTCGCATCCACTCCCAACGCACTATAGAGGCCAATTAACCTACAAACCCACACATCTTTGGAATGTGGGAAGAAACCAGAGCACCCAGAGGAAACCCACGTGGTGACAGGAACAATGTGCAAACTCCACACAGGCAGCACCCGAGGTCAGGATCGAACCCAGGTTTCTGGCGCTGCAAGGCAACGGCTCCACCACTTGTGCCACTGGGCCATCCTATTAAAAGTAAATTTCCTGAAACGTGCTGTTTCCCTACAGAAATGTTCCCCTGAATTAAGTCAGCAAATCCATGCTTACTTTAACCGGTGTTTGCCCAACTATTTCCAAGGGAACAGTCGGAATCTGTGTTCCATTACTAAATCCATGAGGAGTCAGCACAGTGGCGGTTTCCGAAGACGTACAGGTTTATAATTAATTGGCTTCGGTGAAATAATAAAATTGTCCTTAGTGTGTAGGAAGGTGCTAGTGTATGGAGATCGCTGGTCAGCACAGACTCGGTGGGCTGTAGGGCCTGTTTCTGTACAGCATAAAGAGTCGAGCACCAGGGTGCAGTGAACTTTGTAGTGTTTGTGGGATTTCTAAACGAGGGCATTGGTGGAGGGAAACGCTGGCAGTCTGTGTGGACCAGCTGGCTTGTATTATAGACATTTTACACAATCCCGACTGTCAGGTGGTGAATTAAATTTATTTTACAAAATATCATTGTTACATAATTAAATTCTTGACATTCATACCATACCAAGTGTTTGAAATGTGATATAAAATCAGAAATAACTCTGTCCACACATCAGGTCAGACAACATCCCAAGACCGAGAACAGGAGAGATTCTAGGGGGATCCATTCATCAGCTACTTGTGGACATCATGTATTGCCCTCATTAAACTAGAAGTGTCCCTGTAAATTGTTGTTAGCATCTTGATGATTGCCAACAAATGCTTTGAAATATTAACAACATGTTAACATGCTACAATATGCTTCAGGGAGCATTTATAAATAACGTTTAGTATGGCTGTGGTCATCGAGTCATACAGCAGGGAAACAGGTCCTTTGGCCCAACTTGCCCGCACCGACCAACATGCCCCATCTACACTAGGCCCGCCTGCCTGCGTTTGATCCAGTTATTTCCAGACCTATCCTATCCACGTACCTGTCCAAATGTTTTTTGAAAGTTGTGATCGTACCTGCCTGAACTACCTCCTCCAGCAGCTCGTTCCATACACCTACCACCATTTGTGTTTTTAAAAAAATGTTCCCTTCTTATTAAATCTTTCTGCCCCGCACTTAAACGTATGTCCTCTGTTTCTTGATTCCCCTATGCTGGGTAAAAGACTCTGTGCCATTTGCTCTCTCTATTACCCTCATGATTTTATATAATAAGTTTTTACATCCCTGATATCAGATAATGAGCCTGCCATATCTTCCCAGAGGTTTTCCAGCTGTGTTTGGTGTTGCTTAACTCCTACCCCTGATGCTGTGTTAATTCCCAGTCTATTTGTCACGAGTGTAGAGACACCTTCAACCGTTCTTCATTCCTCAGGCAACTGAACCATCCTATCAACAACTAGAGAGCAGTCCTGAGCTGCCATCTGCCTCATTGGAAACTCTGAAACAATCTTCAATTTGAAAATCTCCAAAACATTGGAAACGGTTTATCTTTGTTCTGCATGAAGTTCAGTATCTTTTTTTCAGTTTGCATTTACAAAAACTGGTTTGTTATAAATTCTCACGTTGCACTCGTTATGGAAATGTGGATGTTCTTGAATGAAGGAAAGGACATTCTTGCCATAGAGGGAGTACAGAGAATGTTCACCAGACTGATTCCTAGGATGGCAGGACTTTCATATGATGAAAGACTGGATAGACTCGGATTGTACTCGCTAGAATTTAGAAGATTGAAGGGGGATCTTATAGAAACTTACAAAATTCTTAAGGGGTTGTACTGGCTAGATGCAGGAAGATTGTTCCCGATGTTGGGAAAGTCCAGAACAAGGGGTCACAGTTTAAGGATAAGGGGGTCTTTTAGGACCGAGATGAGAGAAACATTTTTCACACAGAGAGTGGTGAATCTGTGGAATTCTCTGCCACAGAAGGTAGTTGAGGCCAGTTCATTGGCTATATTTAAGAGGGAGTTAGATGTGGCCCTTGTGGCTAAAGGGATCAGGGGGTATGGAGAGAAGGCAGGTACAGGATACTGAGTTGGATGATCAGCCATGATCATATTGAATGGCGGTGCAGGCTCGAAGGGCCGAATGGCCTACTCCTGTACCTATTTTCTATGTTTCTATGTTTCTAAGGAACACCGTGCAGGCCAAAGTTCCCTTACTATTTGCATCAAAATAAAAAAACATTTCAGGGCCTGTCCCACATTCCCAGAGTTAGTCAAGAATTCTCCTGCGTTATTCACAAATTCTCCCGAGGTACTCGGGGCATCAGGTAAGTCGGGACGTTTTTTCCAGCCTGATGAAAAATGTCCACGAGTAAAAAAAAATAGCCCCGAGTACCTACGGCTGGCATAACGAGCCGCTACGATATATCCACGGACTCCTACAGACTCGTTACGAACATTTTGCGAGTTTGAAAACTCGAGAGAATTCGTGAATAACTCGGGAAAGTGGGACATGCCCTGACCAGCAATGCAACATAAAATATTTCCTTTTTGTTAACTTGGGAACTCTGCAGATGATTCAAGGTACATCAAAAGCTGTAATGGGTTTGAGATGTCTCATGACACTTTCACAATCATAGAACATTACAGCGCAGGTACAGGCCCTTCAGCCCACGATGTCCGTGCCAAACGTAATGCCAAGTGTAACTAACCTTCCCTGCCTGCACGTAATCCATACATCTCCATTCCCTGCATATCCATGTGCCTACATATAAGCTGAAACACCACTAACGTATCTACCTCCACCACCACCCCTGGCAGCACATTCCAGGCACCCACCACCATCTGTTTAAAAACAAAAACTTGCTCGGACATCTCCTGTAAACATTGCCCCTCTCACCTTAAAGCAATGCCCTTTAGTTGTTGACAGTGATGACAGTCTACCCTTTCCAGCCTCATTATTTTATACACTTCCCCTCAACCTACGGCGATCCAGAGAGCCCAGAGTACACTGTGCTGTTGAACACATTCCAAGCAGATTACATTCCCTGTAATGCACAGATTTCAGTTTTCTCCCCCATTAGTGCAGTAAATTTCTGCTATCATAATTTGTTAATCCGTACCAGTCATTTCTGTCATGTTTACAAGTCCACTTATATTTAAGCTCGTTTACCTGATGGCTAACATATTGAATATCTTTCCACTGAGCTTTCCAGTGAATATCTACAGCAGCTCATTTTTCCTGAAGCTATCCAGTTTTCAGTTGATGTTTGGTCTCGATTTAATGAATGACATGTGTGTTAGATTGATGAAACCACGCGTAATGATGGTTGGACATTATCAGTGGATTATTGTAGACAAATAGGTGTCAGTATGCATATCAATGAGGTACCAGTCTCTAGTAGTCTCCAATGAGGTACCAGTCTCTAGCAGTTGAGGTACCATCATAGGATGGTTCAGTTGCCTGATACAGCTGGGAAGAAACTTTGTGACCAATCAACTTCTAATTTAATAAACTATGAACTAAAAAGTATAAAATCAACACATATTGAAAATTAAACATTATTAAAATAACAAACACCACCAACAAATTTATCAAATGTATGTGGCCCATTGCTGGAAAACAAAATAATGTTGATAGTCGCAGCCTTCGATACAACAGTCCATGAGATGCTATTGGCTGCAAGTACAAAACTCTTTGGCTACAATTGGAAAATGCAAACCAACTTCCCTTTCAACATCCAAAAAATGCTCTCTCTCGCTTTCCAGCCTCGCGTCTCATCCAGTTGCCTTGACATCGCAGGGCGGCTAATGGAGAGCACATGGAAAAGGTTGAGAGAGAAAGGAATTGGACTTACACACTAACGCTCATAACCCCAGGCTATCTAGAAATTCTTCACAGCCAACAGATGACTGGCTTTGAATGTAAGTAAATGCACAATCAGTACAGAAAGCAGCTGATGTAACAGTGAGATAAGTAACTTTAAAATCTTTCCAAAACTTTCCTGGTCTTATTTTTCAAGGGATCTAGTTTAAATGAAGGGTCTTGCGTGAGTCCCTTTCCTTCCACAGATGCTGCCTAACCCATTGAGATCCTCCAGCACTTTGTTTAATGCCTCAGTTTACAGCCTCACTTGAAAGGTTGCATTCTCTCTGCGCAATACTTCCATTGTGTTTCGGTGATGGAGCTGACCAGGTTAATGCTCAACTTACTGAAAGAGGAGCTTGAATCTGCCACCTTCTCAACGAGGCAAGAGTGCTTCATCTGGGCCAAGTCTGAACCACTGGCATCATAGAGTCACAGAGCTGTACAGCATGGAAACAGGCCCTTCAGCCCACCTTGTCCATGCTGATCAAGACGACATTCTGGGCTAGTCCCATTTGCCAGCCTTAGTCCCATATCGCTTGCTATCTATATATCTGTCCAATTCTGTTTTTAAGTGGTAATTGTATCCACTTCTATAGCTTCCTCTGGCAGCTCATTGTAGATGTGGACTACCCTCTAAGTGGAAAAAGTTGCCCTTGAGGTCCCTCTTAAATCTGTCCCTCCTCACCTTGAGCCTTTACCCTCTAGTTATAGAACCCTCCACCTTGGGAAAAGACTGTGAGCATTATTTTTATCCATGCTCCTCATGATCCCACACACCTCAATAACCTTAGCCTCCAACTCTCCAAAGAAAAAAGTCCCAGCCTATCCAACCTTTAGTTTAGTTTAGAGACACAGCATGGAAACAGGCCCTTTGGCCCACCGAGTCCATGCCAACCAACAGTCCCAATACACTAGCTCTATCCTAATACTGAGGACGATTTACAGTTTTTTCTTACTGTAGCCAATTAACCTGCAAACTTGCACATCTTGGCAGTGTGGGAGGAAACCGGAGCACCCGGAGAAAGCCCACGCTGTCACAGGGAGAACGTACAAACTCCATACAAGCAACACCTGTAGTCAGGATCGAACCTGAGTCTCCGGTGCTGTGAGACTGCTCCACTTTCCTGCCCTCTAATCTCTCCCCATAACTCAAGCCAGCAAATCTAGGTTTACTTTTGGATAACAATGGAGGTATATTGGGTGCACGGCCTCCTGTTAAACTAACATGTACCTGTAGCCATTTTCTTTGCTTAAGGATCTTTTTTTCACTCCCCTCTTCATTGATTTCATTTCTTCACATTTAATTTCGCCTGACTTGGAGCATTTCCGCCCAGGTCTATGATTCCATGATTCTGTAATGCAGCATCAGTTTACTGTAATACTCCACAGATACACGGAGAAATCGTTCTATTTTCAATTAACCCTTACTCCAAAGGAAACATTTTGGTTTTTAACAGCATTCTCGAACTTTTAAAAACACAAGCAGCTGTCATACCGTTTCCGTGGGAGATACATGGCAGGTTTATAAAGGCCGATGGTTCATAAGCAGAGTCAGATAAACACAAAGCTATTCCCTCAGTGCTTGTTTCCGTGAAGAACGTCACAGCCAGATTGCTAGGTATCCACATGTCTGCTATCTGTAAACATAGACATGACCTCAACATGTGCAATCTTTCTCCAGTGTATACACACACATCGCAGAGCATGGCTTCGGTCAGAATAATGATTTGGAAGGAGAGTTTTGCTTCAATAAAATTAGCCTCCAATAAACAATATCGTGCATTCCTGGTTAATTTCAGTGCTACTCAGAGTGTGGTGTCAGGTAGTTAAGTGGCACAGCAGTGAGCAATCTGACTAGTTCACCCTGCACCAGTCTGCTGTTTAATTGCCTGAAGTCACTGGTGTTCAGGGAGGGAAAGATATGTTGGGCAGAGTTTCTGACACCAGCCCTCTCGATTGGCAATGGCATCACTTAAAATCATATTTTAAAACAGAAACTAGCATTGAAAGGTACTGCGTAAAAAGGAGGGCTGCACAGTGGCTGGTAGAGCTGCTGCCTCACAGCACCAGAGACCCGGGTTCGATCTTGATCTTGGATGCTGTCGGTGTGGAGTTTGCATGTTCCCCCACATGGGTTTCCTCCGGGTTCTCTGGTTTCTTCCCACATCCCAAAGTCGTGTGGGTTTGTAGGTTTATTGACCCAAGGATGTAGGGAGTAGATGCAAAAATGTGTTAACGTAGAACGAATGTGAACGGGCGATCATTGGTCCGTGTGGGCTAAAGGGACTGTTTTCATGTTGCATCTTTTAGACAAGTATAGGAAGATAAATAAATGTTAAAGATTTTGCATTGTAATAGGTTTTGCATTGAAGATTCGGCACTTAGCCCTGATGAAAATGCTATTCTTGGCATTTAACTTGATGCGGACATATGGGCAAGGCCAGAATTTGGCTCTGGCTCAGACTGTTTTACAGCCCTGTCCCATGGTACGAGCTCATTCCAAGAGCTCTCCCGAGTTTAAAAAAAATCAAACTCGTGGTAAGCACCGAGAATGAACGTAGCGGGTACGTCGGAGCTCGGGGATGTCTCTTAGCGCTAACGGCAGGTACCCGGGAAGACTCGCTAACGGCAGGTAAGCACGGGAAGACTCGTAAAGATTTTTCAACATGATGAAAAATGTCCACGAGAGCCCCGAGTACCGACGAGTGGCCATTACCGTAAATCTCCGAGTTCGAATCAGGGCAAACTCGGGAGAACTCTTGGAATGAACTCGTACCGTGGGACAGGGGTTTAACAAGTCAAGAGTGTTTAATTGTCATATGTACTGAAAACAGAACAATTACATTTTAACTTGCAACAGCGTAACAGGCCTGTAAACACAATATGTAACAAACAAAAATTCAACAAAATACAGTCATGGAGTCAAAGAGCTCGGAAATGGGCTCTTCAGCCTAACTCATCCAATGCGACCAACATGCCCCATCTAATCCAGTCCTATTTGACCCATACCTCTCTGAACCTATCCATGCATCTGTCCAAATGTCTAGTATTCTTGATTTAATAACCATAATACTAGTGGGTAAAAGTAGACTTCTCGTTACAAGACAGTCCGCTGATCCCTAACTTACAGCATTTTTCCCGTTCTCCATTTTTGTTTTGGGAATAGCGCGGGAGGCAATGTTCATGTCGATCGAGAAGGGCAGCATTTGCTCCAAGGAGCAGTTGAAATAACTTTGATTGTTTTCTCTGGAGACCGAGAGTATAAAACATCATGAGAGTCATAGAGAGGCTAGACAGTCGGAACCCTTTATTTCCCGGGATGGAAATATCAAATACAAGAGGGCATGGTTTTAAGGTGAGAGGGGCAAAGTTTAAAGGAGATGTGTGGGGCAGGTTTTTTTACGCGGAGTCGTCAGTGCCTGGAACATGCTGCCAGGGTTGGTGGTGGAGGCAGATATGATAGTGGCATTTAAGAGGCTTTTAGATAGGCAGGAAATGAAGGGATATGGATCATGAGTAAGCAGAGATATGTTTAACTTGGCAACATGTTTAGCATGGACATTGTGGGCCAAAGTGCCTGTTCCCTGCTGGACTATTCTGCGGTCTATGTTCTTTGAGGAGTTGCAGAATGGTGGTGATAAATGTGGAGAAACCAATCTAATCTTTAATCCAAAGGGGACAAGAAAATGGTTATTCCTGATAGGGTTTATTTGATAGACACAAAATGTTGGAGTAACTCAGCGGGAAAGGCAGCATCTCTAGAGAGATGGAATGGGTGACACTTTGGGTCAAGATCCTTCTTCAGTTACCCCTTCATCACCCATTCCTTTTCTCCAGAGATGCTGCCTGTCCCGTTGAGTTACTCCTGCATTTTGTGTCTATCTGTGGTGTAAACCAGCATCTGCAGTTCCTTCCTACAGGATTTATTTGAGTCTTGGTTTTGATTGAAATCCCAGATGACAGCCGTTTGCCTTTGTAACCCTAACATTTGTTTGTGCTGCAAACTCAGGTCATCTCGCTAATAGTTACCAGACTTCACCCAGTTGACACCCGTACCATTAAATGCACCTGAAGGCCCATCTCTGCAAAGCCTGCACGAAAAAACAATTTAAACCCATTTCTCCAGTGGTAGTCTCGGATGCTGAGTTTAAAATTGACAGCAATTTTCCATCCCAGATTCGGAAACAATTATATGCAATAGAAAAATAATATGTATCAGTCAAGTGAATATTCGTGACAAGTCATCTATTTTTAAAATGTACATGGTAATTAAATAAAACCATTGAAAATAATTCCAAATGAATACATATCTATGGTTTACCAAACACAAAATGCTGGAGTAACTCAGTGGGTCAGGCAGCATCTATGCTGTTATGGGTCGGAAGAGTCTGAAGAAGGTCCTAACCTGAAACATCACCATCCTTTTTCTCCAGAGATACTGCCTGACCCGCTAATTTACTCCAGCACTTTGTGTCTACCTTCAGTATATACCAGCATTTGCATCCCTTTCTACATGAGTTCCTCCAGCACTTTTGTGTTTTGCTCAAGATTCCAGCACCTGCAGTTCCTTCTCTGCATGCTCATGGCTTGTCCAGCTGAGTTTAAGCTGCGCCAGTGATCTCGATGGGAAGTGTGTTTTATAGGGAGTGCTGCTGGGGAAATTAATTACAAGTTTGGGAAGTGCTGTAACCTCCCAGGTTTAGTTTCAGTAGTCATACTATCTTTTGTAATGTTTGAAAGAGAGAAATTAAAATAGTTTCGCAGAGAAGATGTCTTTGCAATACTTCAAACAGCGAAAAGTACAGCACCAGAACATGTTCGTGCCAAATATGATGCCGACCAATTCTCATCTACTTACACACAATCCATCTCCATTCCCTGTATATCCACGTTGCTATTCAAAAGCATCCTGAATGTCACTATCGTATCTGCCTCCACCAGCACGTTCCAGATACTCACCATCATCTGCGTTAAAAAAAACTTTTCACCGCACATCTCCTTTAAAATTTGGCCCTCACACCTTATAGCTGTGGCCTCTCATGTTTGATTTTCTATGCTGGGAAACATGTTCTGACTGTCTACCTTATCTATGCCTCGCATTATTTTGGATACCCGAGGAAATAGAAAAGGTCAAGTCAAGTCAATTTTATTTCTATAGCACATTTAAAAACAGCTCTCGTTGACCAAAGTGCTTTACAATAGAGCAGGTACTAACGTGCTACAAACAGTGCTACAACGATCAACAATACATACATAGATACATACAGCGCTCCCTCAGAGTGACTTCAGAGTATTGTTTTAACTTAAGGTGGTTCACTTTCAGACCAGAAAATACTCCATTTTGAATGATCAATACAAAGGTTTTCAAGTAATGGGCAGTGCAGAGGCACGGTTGGTAGAGCAGCTATCCCACAGCACTAGAGACCTGGTTTCAATCCTGACTTTGGGTGCTGTCTGTGTGGAGTTTGCACATTCTCCTTGTGACCTTATGATTTCCTTCGGGTGCTCTCGTTTCCTCCCACATCCCAAAGACATACAGGTTTGAAGGTTAATTGGCTTCTGCAAATTCCCCCCAGAGTGTAGGGAGTGGATGGGAAAGTGGGGTCACAGAACTAGTGTGAACAGGTGATCGATGGTCGGCGTGGACTCGGTGGGCTGAAGGGCCCGTTTCCATACATGTATCTTTCAATCAATATTTCACTTCATTTAAATTCTTCTATTATCTTTCATTTACTTTCTGTATTCCCAGTTGATTTTAATGTTGCAAATTGTTCTTTTTAATCTAATTTCCTCTTTGTCTCTCTGGTTAGTACTTTATTCTTTTTTTTTGTTTATTGCATATAATCCATTGTGTATGCAAGGCTGTAAACTGATTGAAGGAAGAATGTCATTGTTCCCTTGTGATGTGAAGGAAGTTGCTGTCAGCTGCTTTCCGTATCACTCCTCAAGTTGATGTTCTGCTAAAGCAGCCCAAGATGACCAGGCTTTTAGTTATTCCAGACCCTGGAAAAAAAGAGCCTCGACTTTAACCCATAGCTTTTGACCCAGAAGTAGCAAGAAAATGACTTAATTGGTCTGGCATTTTGGCCTTAGATCACAGGCGCAATAGTATTTGGTCACCATGTTACAGGAAGGATGACATTATGCTGGAAATTGCAGAGAAGATTTAAGAGGATGTCGCCAGGATTCAAGAATCTGAGCTATTGGGGAAGTTGGGCAGACTAGGAAGTTATTCCTTGGAGCACAGGAGGCTGAGGTGTGAACTTATTGAGGCATATAAAATCATGAGGGGAATAGTTAGGGTAAATGCACAATCAAGAATCAGAGGACTTGGGTTTATTGTGCGAAGGGCAAGGGTCATAGAAACCTGAGGGGTGACTTTTTTTACACAAAGGATGGTGGGTATATGGAACGAGCAGCCGGAGGAGGTAGTTGAGGCATGTATATTTCAGAAACCTTTTGACAGGCACACGGTTAGGACAGGTTTGGAGGGATATGGGCCAAACCAGCAGGTGGGACTAATGTAGATAGGGCCTGTTGGTCGGTGTGGGCAGGTTGGGATGAAGGGCCTGTTTCCATGCTGTGTGCCTCTCTGACTCCATTACATTAAATTCCCCAATAAAGATTCATGTGACCAGGGCCCCAGTGAGATTGAAAGAAACACATTTTTGTTTCAGGCCACCAGTGAGGTTCGTTCCACTGAGTTTGGCCATGGAGCCCAAGTCAGTTAAGAGAGAAATTGGGGGGGAAGACACAAAGTGCTGGAATAGCTCAACGGGTCAGGCAGCATCTGGAGAACATGGACAGGGTGAGATTACAGGTCCAGACCCTTCTCAAAAATCATTTGTGAGCCAGCTGCTAAATCACTGGGAGTTCCAAATAATAGAACGGCATTTACAGATTTTCCCAGTTAAATATATGTATAATTTCAAAATATTTAATTCATAACATTTACGATTTATTTACACAATACGTTACTGATCAGTTGATTTTTTCTAATTGAAAGTCAAGTCTGGATTAAAAGATATAAAACAGCTGGTGTCTATCATCCACTCTTTATTAGTTATTATGTGCATCTTAAAAGTTCACATGAATTAATGCGCGCCGTTGTTGGACAGATGGCAACACCGCTGGGTATCGCTGGATATAACGTGACGGCGCTTGCCAAAACCACTCCTTTCTTGCCTGTTCGGTAGAGACTGATTGGCAGTGGGATTTCCACACCCACTGTCATTTTCAGGACTATCTCAGCAGTCAGTGGACTGGAATGAATTGAGTCGGTGCAGAGAGAGCACCGGCTAGCATCGCAGTAATGTTGTAGACTGGGAGGATAGTGTGGACACTTGTAATCGGGGAGAGGTATTGCCAAAGCATGCTCCCTCCACCGCGGATGACTGCTATGTGCCTCTGCCTTGTATTTCTCCTTCGGATACCAATGAATGAAGCCTGGAAACAAAGCAAACCTCGCCTAAAGTTCTCGTACAAAGGTAAAACTTTTCCGCGTGTCACTTATTTTCTCACATCTCGTGTAACCACCGCAAATGCATTGCCAACCCTGTAACTAAACAAAAAAACCGCAGGGAGACCTGCAAGACTTTGTGTTTCTGAGCTGTAACAGGTCGAAGCAATTATTCTGACACAATACAAGATGCAGAAGGTTATCATGTCAGCTGAAATGTTTCTGATTTGTCATTTGAGCTTCGTGTATACTCTGTAAAGCTGAGGGATTTTCCATGGTTGGGTGTAAATTGTCCTTGAGGATGCCAAATAATGATTTAGTGACGGCATCGCGAAAAATCTGACAAATTCACTAAAAAAAGAAAAATGGTTTAGCTTAACAAAGTCCGACTTAATGGCTTAACTTAACACTTCCCGGAGAGAGAGGATTGCAAGTTTTCTACTTGCCTTTTGCGGCTTGGATGTCAATTTTGCATCAAGAATTCCTGAGACATTTGACATTTTGATCAATGTCCCCCCCCCCCCCCCCCCCCCCCCTATCAAAACATTGCAGTATTGGAGATTGGACAGATGGTTTGTGAAGGGAACGGGCGGTAAATGAGGAGGGATACGGAGAATTGTCGAGGGGATAAAGAGAACTGTTTCATCAGTGAAGGGCAATGCATGACAGAGGTGAACTGCCCGAGGTAACTGTAATAAAAATCAATGCGTTGTCTTAAATCAGCAGAAATGGTGTGAATTTGTACTCGCGGTTAATTTCAACTCTTCTTTCCTCGCCTCGTCCTCGGCTCCCGCTGAAAGCGATCAGTTTAAATCACATTTATGGCCCAACTAAATTGAGAAACGACCCGACGACCCGCTGACAGCATCGGGTCAGAAGGTGGGATGGCATTGTGCTTTTTTTAAACCGTGAAGCAAAGTGTCAGAGCTCCACTTCTACACGCCGTGACATGTGACACTTCATTATATGAACCCCGCCTCGCGTGTTAATTGGAAAGAAAAACAAATTATATCACGATCTAACATTCAGTCTAGAGTGCAGAATACAAACTTCAACTCCAAATCAGATTTTCAGTTTGTTTCTCAGGAATGGTGGTCACTAACTTACAAAGTACTTGGTTTCACCTGACAGGCTAAATTCTATAGCTTGACTTTTAACAAAAGTGTAATGCCAATTGTTCGGAGTCCCAAAATGCGAACGCCACTTTAATGAGGTTTGCAGGGCGGAGGATCAGGACTGAACGAACTGAAGTGGAACTGTCACAAAACGGCCAGGATTAGCACAGCTTTAGCCTTTTATAATAAGCAGCCTCTCTTCCTCTCACACACATACTGTACATTCCCTCTTGCACTCACATGCGCACACACAGCCACACACACATGCACACACACACACACTTGTGCACTCTCACACGTGCACACACGCGCACTCACACATACACATGTTTACATGTGGTCACAAACACATGCTCACACTAACACATCCTTGCCACACACAAACACATGCGTGCACACGCACACATTCACACACAAGTGTATATGCAGTCACACACACATGCTCTTACACACACACGCGCGCGCACACACACACACATCCACATCCACACACACATAAACACACACACGCGCGCACACACACACACAGATACACATACATAAACACACACACTCTCTCTCTCTCTCTCACCTGTGATCTCTAACCCACCACCATGACTGGGTATTGTCAGTACTGAATTTACTGCAGTGACCTTCAACTCAACAACAGAATCATAAGATCATGTGATAGGAGCAGAATTAGGCCATTTGGCCCATCAAGTCTACTCCGCCATTCAATCATGGCTGAGCTCTCTCTCCCTTCGAACCCCCCTCTCATGCCTTCTGCCCATAACATCTGACACCTGTACTAATCAAGAATGTATCTATCTCTACCTTAAATATATTCACTGGCTTGGCTTCCACAGCCCTGTGGCAGAATTCCACAGATACACCAACCTCTAAAGAAATTCCTCCTCATCTCCTTCCGAAAAGAACATCCTTTAATTCTGAGGCTATGACCTTGAGTCCTAGACTCTCCCACTAGTGAAAACATCCTCTCCACATCCACTCCATCCAAGCCTTTCACTATTCTGTGTGTTTCAATGAGCCCCCCCCCCCCCTCATTCTTCTAAACTCCAGCGAGTACAGGCGAGTGCCGTGAAACGCTCGGCAGTAATCCTGATGTGGCAACACTTGAATTGAATACATTTTATTAGCCAAGTATGTATACATATAAGGAATTTGCCTTGGTGGTTTGCTCGCAAGTAACAACATGACACACAGTAGACAATTAAAAATAAAACATTATAATTTAAACACGTGAAGAATGAAATAAAATACCAGAGTAAAAGGAGGCTGCAGACTTTTGGCTGTTGAGTAGAGCTACTGTTTGTGGGGGGAAAATGTTTTTATGTCTGGCTGTGGCGGCTTTGACAGTCCGGTGTCGCCTTCCAGAGGGAAGTGCTTCAAAGAGTTTGTGGCCAGGGTGAGAGGGGTCAGAGATGATCTTACCCGATCGCTTCCTGGCCCTTGCAGTGTACACTTGCTGTAGTTACTGGCACCACAGCTCTCTCCCACTTTGTCTGTGTGTGGCACAAGACAGGCTTGGCTGTTCAATAAACCCCGATACATTTGCATGTGACGTTTTCAATTCCTCACTTTAAGAGATGATCTTTAAAGCTCAATACCTTTTACGGACTTAACACAATGGCTGGAGTTGCTGCGATTAATCACAGCTAAACGGAATTTTCTCCATCGACATGCTCTCCAGGGTGAGGCAATTGACGTATCAGCCAGATATGAGACATTTGACATCTGGTATTGGTCTGGGGTAAGGAGGTATGTGTGTAAATTTTAAATATTGGGTTGTCTTTGCTGACAGAACAGGAGGCAGCGTGACCCCTCGGCCACAAGGAAAGCCAAATTACTCCGAGTTTATGCCATTGACTGGGAATCACATCTGCATATATCTTGGTTTCTTGGTCCTCCAAAATATCCCAAATGGAATTTAAACTGGTGATGGGCAGGGTGAGAGGCAGATGGGGCTCATCAGCATGGGAAGGCAGTCCATCTAAGAAAGGGTAAACTCTGATTTAAAACATCCACTGCTTTGTGGCCATATCCAGCCATGGAAAAGGCTCCAGGAGTAAACCTCAAGAAAATCCGGAGTTGGAGCCCCTAAGGCAGTTCGTCGTTGTCTACAACCTCGCTCTGGCAGCTCCTGCAATGGTGCTGGTGCCAAACTGTAACGGCCCTGCTGTTCCTTTGGATCGATCAGCGACGTGGAGAGGGGTGTGTGCTGCATGGGCAGCAGCCTGTCCTCCATCTGACATCGCCCAGGCTTGCATCCGACCAGGATGCATCACCCATGGTCAGTCATGACCGAGAGGGGCCTACTACATCTGCAACATAGACGGAAATAATATAACGTTTAGTTTAATTTAGAGATACAGCATGAAACAGGCCCTTCGGCCCACCGAGTCTGCGCCGTCCATCGATCACCCATCCATGCTCGTTCCATGTTATCCCACTTTTTCGTCCACTCCCTACAAACCAGGGACAATTTACAGAGGCCAATTAACCTACAAACCCGCACATCTTTGGAAAGTGGCCGGAGCATCCGCATCACAGGAAGAACGTGCAAACTCCACACACACAGAACCCGAGGTCAGGATCGAACCCTGGTCTCTGGCGCTGTGTGGCAGCAACTCTACCAGCTGTGCCGCACAGAATTATGTATTAGGTTAAAGAAAGCAGTGATTCTGCTTCAGAGTGGTTACCGATCTGTTCCTGAAGATGAGCGGGTTAAAGTCAGTCCCATCAAACGCGCACATCTGTAGCACATCTGTAACACAGCGGTGACAGCGTCTTGATGGGGCTGAGAATTAAATCAATTCACAGCGCCACAAAGTATGTTATCATTCATAATGTTCCCAAAATAAGTTGGACATGAAACCCTGGAAGATCTTGTGATTCATATTTACAGACACAACGAGTACGATGTTGTTGCAGGAATCATTCATTCATTTATCCTCTGTGGCATTTGGAGTTCTGTTTGCTGAAAGGATCACGCTAATTGTTGGAAAGCGGTCAGCGGTCATCTGGTGACATGACTGCAGCTCATCATCATCTGCCTCTGTCTTTCTCTCATCAAACTTCACGGCTACTTTGAACGGTTATCCAGGAAAGAACTCACCACCCCTTTGCTCATTACCACACAAACCTTCCCTTGTCGCGGTTGTTTAAATACTCGGCGATTTATTGCAAGGCACTGCCGTTCACATCACACGGACCAGACTCCCCACCACTGACTCCATCCACACTTCATGCTGCCTCAGAAAAGCAGCCAGCATAATCGAAGACTTGTCCCATCCGGATCTTGCCCCATTCCTCCTTCTCCCCACTCCTGTCCGGCAGAAGGTACAGAAGCTTGAAAGCGCGCAGCACCAGACAGAAACAACTTCTTCCCCCTGTACCCAAGCTTGTGTACGGTCCTTCCAGAAGCGAGGATACTGTCCGATTCACCTCTTGGACTTTGGACTTTGTCCATGCAACTGTTGTGCTGAGAACTATATTCTGCACTCTGTAATTTCCCCTTTAATCTATTTATCGTACTTTAGTTTATATTGACATGTTTTATGTTATCTGATCTCATGTGTGGATACCATGCAGAACAAAAGTTTCACTGTACCTCGATCCACTGACTATAATAAACTTCAACCTAAACCTAACAGTTTGTTATGCAATAGCCAGGAAATAAAATGTATCATTCTTATTCGGGTGTTTAGTTTGATACAGAGTTTGCCCTGAAAACAATCGTAAAAAGCTGTGAGTAATATGTGGTGGTATTATCTAAATCCACCAATTGTTCTATATCTCCCGTGACTTGCATAATGGCTCGAAGGATCTAATTGTATTGCACAAGAGATTAACGGAAAGCGTTACAGCTGTTTGAAACTCTCATGCAGAGTAATCCCAGAGGAGCCACGCATCTGCTCTCTGTGATCACTCTTGGCACGATCTCTGCACAGACACGTACAGCAGAGGGGGAATAAAAATGTTGTGGCCTGGTTCAGTCACAAGGGAATTTTTACCTGGTGTTTCGGACATTCGAGAAAATATATGGATTTAAAAAAAAAATCTAAGCTTTCAACAGGTCAAGGGAACAAATGTGGCATGGGAAGACAGACACAGAATACTGGAGTAACTCAGCGGTTCAGGCAACATCTCTGGAGAAAATGGATAGGTGACATTTTGTGTCGAGACCCTTCTTCAGACTGAGAGTCAGGGGAGAGGTATGAAAAGGTACAAAGAACAAATGAATGAAAGGTATGAAAAGAACACATCAAAGCCAGCATGGATCATCAAGGAGCCCACAATGGTCCATTGTTGGCTGTGGAAAAGGTGATAATGAATGGATACAAAGTGAAACTAAGCAGAATGACGGTGAAGCCGGTAACATGACTAGGGTGGGAAAGGAAGGAAGAGAATGAGTTAACATCTCACGTCAAGGACTACTCAGCAGAACAGGATATGTTTGAAGTGAATGGTTTTTAATTGATGACTGGGCTGTGGAAGTCATTCTTGTGGTGGGAATGGTGCTGAAGAAAGATCAAAGAGAATGTCCAGCAAACGCTCCCAGTCTTTTTATAACTAGAGGGCATAGGCTAAGGTGAGAGGGACCTCAGGGACAATTTTTTCACTTAGAGTGTAGTCCGTATCTGCAAAGAGATGTCAGAGGAAGCTATAGAAGTGGATACAATTACGACTGTGGACTGATATACCGTATGGAAAGGAAAGGTTTAGAGGGATGTGGGCCCAATGCAGGCAAATGGGACTAGCTCAATGTGCCAACTTGGTCGACAAGAACCAACAACTCCAGGACAAGTAGAGATGGACTTTGCCTGCAATGCCCACAACACAACACAACACAAGTATCAAGGTAAAGGAGGGGCAGAGGTATGGCAGACACAGTTACATCATTCTCCATATAAAATACTTCAATAACATTTCACTGTACATGCAAGTCCAAGATGCCGGCCTTGCAGAAAGTACTGTAATCATTTATTTTACCACTCTCCCTGGCATCAATGATGTTCTCATGGTGCAGTGAGAACTCTTTAGAGAACCTTGAAGAACTGACAATTCGTCTGGCTTTGAAAGGCGAGTGACATGAATTGTTGGATACAAGGATCTGCAGATGCTGGCTTATAGAAAAAAAAAGACACAAAGTGCTGGAGTAATGCATCAGGTCAGACAGCATCCCTGGAGGACATGGATAGGTGGTGTTTCAGATCAGGACCCACCTTGAGAAGAGGGGTCCTGACCAGAAACGTGGCCTCTCCATGTTCTCCAGGGATGCTAGCTGACCTGCTGAATTACTCCAGCACTTTGTCTTTTTGATATGAATTGTTAACTGCTTTTCTCTCCAGAGATGCAGATGGACAATTTGAACGCTTTCCAACATTTTCGACTCTTGTGTAATATTGCCAGCAATATTTTATTGACCATGTGTGTCTTTGTGTGATCATCATTGATAAAGCCAGCCCTGGATCATAACAGTTTTGCAAATGTTCTTTATGTTGAAGTAACACGCAACCTCACCACATCCCAGCCCTTCACTCCTCTCTCTGCTCATGTCTCTGCTCTGTGACGGGGTCATGTTTCAACAGTCTGAGATCCAATGGATCACAAAGGCAGAAATGTCTAGGCTCTCAATGTCTCTCTGGTTACCGCTCAACAAAAGCTATTCAAGGTACCCCCGGTACACGTGACAATAAACTAAAACTAAATGGCTTAAAAAACGATTCTGTGATCTGTTCATTTCAGTGGACATGACTGAAAATATATTTAGCACAGTTTGAATGTGAATTTACTCCCACTTTTCAGTTTGAGTCATTCTGGTAATTTAGCATGTACTTGAGTTTGAAGGAGAGTCCCAAGCAAAAAAGTCACCTATCTGGAGAAACTCAGCGGGTGCAGCAGCATCTATGGAGCGAAGGAAATAGGCAACGTTTCGGGCCGAATACATTATAAACCCACTGACTCACATGGCTATCTGGACTACACGTCTTCCCACCCTGCCCCCTGTAAAGACTCCATCCCTTACTCCCAATTCCTCCGCCTACGCCGCATCTGTTCCCAGGATGAGACATTTCATACCAGGGCATCGGAAATGTCCTCGTTCTTCAGGGAACGGGGATTCCCCTCCGCCACCATAGATGAGGCCCACACCAGGGTCTCATCCATACCCCGCAACACTGCTCTCTCTCCCCATCCCCGCACACGCAACAAGGGCAGAGTCCCTCTGGTCCTCACCTTTCACCCCACCAGCCGGCAAATACAACACATAATCCTCCGCCATTTCCGCCACCTCCAACGTGACCCCACCACTCGCCACATCTTCCCATCTCCCCCCATGTCTGCCTTCCGCAAAGACCGCTCCCTCCGCAACTCCCTCGTCAATTCTTCCCTTCCCTCCCGCACCACCCCCTCCCCGGGCACTTTCCGTTGCAACCGCAAGAAATGCAACACCTGTCCCTTCACCTCCCCCCTCGACTCCATTCAAGGTCCCAAGCAGTCGTTCCAGGTGCGACAAAGGTTCACCTGTATCTCCTCCAACCTCATCTACTGCATCCGCTGCTCTAGATGTCAGCTAATTTACATCGGTGAGACCAAGCGTAGGTTGGGCGACCGTTTCGCCGAACACCTCCGCTCGGTCCGCCTTAACCTACATGACCTCCCGGTGGCTCAGCACTTCAACTCCCCCTCCCATTCCCAATCCGACCTCTCTGTCCTGGGTCTCCTCCATTGCCAGAGTGAGCAACAGCGGAAATTGGAGGAACAGCACCTCATATTCCGTCTGGGGTCCTTGCGCCCCTATGGCATCAACATTGAATTCCCCCAATTTGGCTAGCCTGTGCTGTCCCCTCCCCTTCCTTCACCCTCTAGCTGTCTCCTCCCACCCTCCCATCCGCCCGCCCTCGGGCTCCTCCTCTTCCCCCTTTTCCTTCTTTCTTTCCCCACCCCCCATCAGTCTGAAGAAGGGTTTCGGCCCGAAACGTCGCCTATTTCCTTCGCTCCATAGATGCTGCTGCACCCGCTGAGTTCCTCCAGCAATTTTGTGTACCTTCGATATTCCAGCATCTGCAGTTCCCTTTTGAACGAAAAGATTGTTCCCGATGTTGGGGAAGTCCAGAACAAGGGGTCACAGTTTAAGGATAAGGTGGAAATCTTTTAGGACCGCGATGAGAAAAACATTTTTCACACAGAGAGTGGTGAATCTGTGGAATTCTCTGCCACAGAAGGTAGTTGAGGCCAGTTCATTGGCTACATTTAAGAAATGAGTTAGATGTGGCCATTGTGGCTAAAGGGATCAGGGGGTATGGAGAGAAGGCAGGTACAGGATACTGAGTTGGATGATCAGCCATGATCATATTGAAGGGCGGTGCATGCTCGAAGGGCCGAATGGCCTACTTCTGCACCTATTTTCTATGTTTTTATGTTTCTATGTCAGGATCAAACCCGGGTCTCTGGCACAGTAAGGCTGCAACTCTACTGCTGTGACACTGTGTCGCCCTGTTGTTTGGTTTAATTGTATTTATTTATGGTATGTTCGATCGGTTTGGATAACTTGTATAACAAACTTTTCACTGTACCTCGGTAAATAATAATAAATTTAAACCAAAAGCAATAGCTAGAATGTTGAACACTTCTAAACGTAACAAGGACAAATTGCCCATGTGTGAGGTTCACATATGATATGATGGGAAAAGTTGATAATCTTTGAACTGATTATTGTTGGACCTGGAACAAGAATATTAATGCCTGTTCATTTACTTTGGCGGGAGGTCTGTGGGACAATCAACTCCCTTTGAGATCCACGTTCTGTGATCTAAGGCAAACACAAAATGAATAAAAAGAAAATATTTTGTGTCATGAATTTAATGAGTTTTGGCTGAGCGTGGAACTTTCACAGCTACTTGTGTCAGACAGTTGATTGGGTGACTGTTCTTCCAGGATACTGTTTCCCACTACACCAGCTGATAACTATCGGCACCTAGTTTTGCCAGGCTAAAGTCCACAGGCTAAAATTTTCAAGAAGGAACTGCAGATGCTGGAAAATCGAAGATAGACAAAAATGCTGGAGAAACTCAGCAGGAGAGGCAGCATCTATGGAGCGAAGGAATTAGGCAAAGTTTCGGGCCAAAACGTTGCCTATTTTCTTTGCTCCATAGATGCTGCCTCACCCGCTGAGTTTCTCATGCATTTTTGTCTACCGTCTACAGGCTAAAGATGTTTCTTCTGGGAGGAAAGGATTTGAGTCACCTACACAACTCCAGCTGAATTAACCTTTTGCAGAGACTGGCACAAGAGAGATTTCTGCATTAACACGTGAAACTCATTGCAACGCAACATGGCAAAACACAAAGTGGAGGAAGAACTCAGCAGGTCAGGCAGCAGCTGTGGAGGGAATGGACAGACGTTATTTTGGGTCAGGACCCTACCTCAGATTTATACATCACCAGCCTTTGTCACCTACTCCATCCACCTGCCAATCATTCCCTCCCTCTCACCTTTAGACTTTAAAGATACAACGTGGAAACAGGCTCTTTGGCCCACAGAGTCTGCGCCGACCAGCGATCACCCCATATACTAGTTCTATCCTAAACACTAGGGACAATTTACAATTTTACTGCGGCCATTTATCCTACAAACCTGTGCATCTTTGGAATGTGGGAGGAAACCAGAAATGGTCACGGGGAGAACGTACAAACTCCATAAAGAACAGCCCTGTATTCGGGATCGAACCCTGTTCTCTGACGCTGTAAGGCAGCAACTCGACCGCTGCGCCACTGCGCTGCCCCACCCATGTATCACCTATCACTTGCCAGGCGCTACTCTGTCCCATCTCTCATTTTCAGCGTTCTCCCCCCTGACTCCAATCCGTCTGAAAAAGGGTCCTGACCTGAAATGTCGATCGACCATTTCCCTCCACAGATGCTGCCTGACCCACTGTTCCTCCAGCATTTCGTGTTTTGCTCAAGATTCCAGCATCTGCAGTTTCTTTTGCCCCCATACCACACAACATGGGGCTGGCAGAAAAGAGTTGTAAAACCCTGCCACGTAGTTCTGATTTACCCATTCAATCTTAGATGCTAAGGAATGGTTAAGGCTTTACACAATTGGTGCATGTTGCAAGGTTGGGAACGTTATGTAAATATGGAGCATAAAATACAATGACTGAATCTTGCACGCTTCTTTCTGTTTCTTCAAAGTCATTAGACATATAACCTGTACCACATAATAAAAGCTGTCGGAGTCACTTTTCTCTCCTTGGCGAACTCCAGCAACACATATTCTGACTGTTACCACTGTTCTGTTTTGGAGTTTGCTATGTGTAAATTTCCATCCTTTCAGTAATGACTTCATTACAGACTTGCCTTCAATGGTTGTAAAATTACTTGGGACACATTGGTTAAAATCTAAGCCTTCTCATAATAGTTAAGCAAATTGAGAATTTTGGTCAGACAGCTCGTTACTATCAATACATATCAACAGACGGAGGGTTGGGTTGTGTTGAGAGTTGAAATACAGCATGGAAACAGGCCCTTCAGCCCACCGAGTCCATGCCGACCATCGATCACCCATTCACACTAGTTCTGTTATCCCACTTTCTCATCCACTCCCTTCACACTATTGGCAATTTACAAAGGCCCTTCTTCAGAATGAACATCACCTATCCATGTTCTCCAGAGACCCAGCACTTTGTGTATTAACCAGCATCTGCAGTTCCTTGTTTCTACGGCCTCAAGAGTCAGTCAGTTGTATCAAACTTTGCCACACATATTTGAGACATACCAGAAAAATATTTTACACACGTTTCGACAAGACACCTGGCTTTTATATTAAGATGTTCAGTAGTTGCGGAGAATTACTCTGAGAAACGTTGTCACAACTTGGTAATTTATTTAATAAAACAGATTTAAATGTAATGATATATTTGGCAAGTATACTCCTGTCTTACAATCCAACTTGGTTGCTCAATATAAAGTGAAGCATATCGTGGATGTGAATTGATTTTGATACAGATATAGAATTTAAATGTGGATATATTTATAATGCAAAGAAAAGTGCTGGAGTAACTTGGCGGTCAGGCAGCATCCCTGGACGACTAGAGGTGATGTTTCGGGTCGGGACTGCTTCTGTTGTAAACCAGTATCTGCAGTTCCTTATGTCTACATTTGGAATGCACTTGGGGAAGGCAGCTGGACCCGTTTCAGGAAGCAGTCTGTGTATGTGAAGGCATAATGTGGATCTATTCCCTCCACAGATGCTGCCTGACCTGCTGAGTTACTCCACCACTTTGTGTTTCATTCAAGATTCCAGCATCTGCAGTTCCATGTGACTCAGCAGTCCAGTTCAATGTTGAGTTCAAAACACAAAGTGCTGGAGGAACTCAGCGGGTCAGGCAGCATCTGTGGAGGGAATAGATCCACATTATGCCTTCATATAAACAGACTGCTTCCTGAAACTGGTCCAGCTGGCTTCCCCAAGTGCATTCCAAATGTAGACACAAGGAACTGCAGACGACTTTTCAGACTGAAGAAGGGTCTCGACCTGAGACGCCGTGTTTTTCTCAAGATTCCAACATCTGCAGATCCTTGTGTCTCTAAATGTTTCGCTTAGTTTAGAGATACAGCATGGAAACAGGCCCTACGGCCCACTGATCACCCATACTCACTCGTTGTATGTTTGTCCACTTTCTCATCCACTCCCTACACACTAGGAGCAAATAAAAGAAGGTACCCTACAAACCCGCACATCTTTGGAGCACCTGGAGGAAACCCACGCAGTCACAGGGAGAACATGCAGATTCGGCATAGAGGGGTCCCGAGGTCAGGATTGAAACCAGGTCTCTGGCGCTGTGAGGCAGCAGCTCTACCCACTGTACAATTGTGTTGCTCACATTGAGGCAAGCTGATGTAGGCTTAATGGACCCTGATATTACTTAATGTGCAATTTACATCAACAGTACAAGATGTTTAAGAAAGAACTGCAAATGCTGGAAAAATCAAAGGTAGACAAAAAAGCTGGAGAAACTCAGTGGGTGATGCAGCATCTATGGAGTGAAGGAATAGGCAACATTTCTTCAGTCAGAAGAAGGGTCTCAACCCGAAATGTTGCCTATTCCTTCACTCCATAGATGCTGCCTCACCCACTGAGTTTCTCTAGCTTTTTTGTCTACCTTCAACAGTGCAGGGATGATTCAAGATTGACAGCACATTGTTGCGTATCGGGAATGATGCAGTTTGACCCTGAAACCACCCTAATCACGCTCCTCTCTAGAAATAGCCAGACTTTGTGGGAAAACAGTGCTGCGATCGTAGATTTACGGATTTCTATTCCTTTATTTGCATCTGAGTGTTCTTGTGTAGAAATTTTATGCAAGTGGGGTAAACAGGAAGTGGTTTGTATATTTGGGAATTCAGATATGCTCGTCTTAAATAGCCCAAGTTAGTATTTGTGGTGGTCTTGTATATAAGGATGCCACCTGGACTTGTAGGCTCGGGTTCTAGGGAGAGGTTGGATAGGCTGGGACTTTTTTCTTTGGAGCGTAGGAGATTGAGAGGTGACCTTTTTGAGATGTACAAGATGAGGGGAATGGATAAAGTGAACGCTCACAGTCTTTTTCCCACGATAGAGGATTCTAAAACTAGAGGGCACAACCTTAAGGTGAAAGGGGAGGGTTTTAAAAGGAACCTCAAGGGACAGCGTTTTCGCTCAGTGTAGTCAGCATCTGGAACCAGCTGCCAGAGAAAAATAGAGAAATGGATACAATTGCGACATTTGGACAGATACAGTCTATGGATAGAACGGATTTAACCGGTGTGGGCCAAATGCAGGCAAATGGGACAAGCCCAGTATGTCATTGTGGTCAGCATTGGTAAGGTGGGCCGAAGGGCCTGTTTCCGTGCTGTACAGCTTTATGATTGTATGTATATGGCTGCCAGCAAAATCTGAATTAGATTCTTTGTGCTAATCTTTGACATGCAAACCATTGGGAGTTAAATAAGCAGAAACTGTGAAGGGTGCGATATCTTTGCTCCACATCTCTAAAGCTGCAGGGTGGGGAGAGCTCTGAGTGTTGCAGAGAGTTCAGCCTCAGCTGCAGCACATCTAAGAATGCGACCAAATTCTCTGGAGGTTCTGAAACATTGTTGTGCCTGAATGGCTCCACACACTGCTGTGGGAAATTACTTTCCCACCACATCAAGGGCTCGATTCGAGATTTGTTTTATTCAATGGTGTTTTCATAAGTTCATAGGTTCCAGGAGCAGAGCCTTTTGGCCCATCTGGTCTACTCCATTCAATCATAGAGTGATACAGTGTGGAAACAGGCCCTTCGGCCCAACTTGCCCACACCGGCCAACATGTCCCAACTACACTGGTCACACTAGCCTGCATTTGGTCCATATCTCTCCAAACCTGCCCTATCCATGTACCTGTCTGTTTCTTAAATGTTGGGATAGTCCTTTGTTCCTTACACCCACCAGCCTTTGTGTGAAAAGATTACCCCTCAGATTCCTATTAAATCTTTTCCCATGCTAGATCATGGCTGATCTATCTTTCCCTCTCAATCCCATTCTCCTGCCTTCTCTCCATAATTCCTGACACCCGTACTAATCAAGAACCTAACAATTTCCGCCTTAAAAATATCCATTAATGTCCCCCACAAACCATTGTTGGCAATGTGCATCCTTTTATTCTGAGACTGTGGCTTCTGGTCCTGGACTCTCCCACTAGTGGAAACATCTGCACCTATTGTCACAAATGCAAACATTGTTTTTTTTTAATTCTTCCCCATTTAAATAATTCTTAGGCTATAAAGATTATTTTCCTTGTGGAACAAACAGCGTGATACAGCATGAAAACAGGCCCATCGGCCCAACTTGCCATGCCAACCAAGATACAGCCCCACCTGCCCATTTCCCTCCAAACCTTAGGCACAAGGAACTACAGATGCTAGTTTACAAAAAAAGTTCACAGGATGCTGGAGTAACTTAATGTGTCATATAGCATCTCAGGAGGTCATGGATAGGTGATATTTCGGGTTGGGACCCTTCTTCAGACTGACTTCTTCAGTATGAAGAAAGGTCCCGACCTGAAATGTCAACTATCCATGTTCTCCTGAGAAGCCAACTTGACCCGTTGAGTTACTCCAGCACTCTGTGTCTTCTTCCCTATCCTATCCTATCCATGTACTGGTCCAAGTGTTCTAATTGCTATTATAATACCAGCCTCAATTACCTCTTCTGGCAGCTCATTCCATTTGGCCACCCTCCACATCTTTTTAGCTCAGTCTGAATTAGCCCATATGGCAAAATAATCCTCCATCTTCTACGATCAGCCTCCCTCCGTCAAACAGTGATACATCAGCGGCTGTAAAGATTAAGTGAGGAGCCCCAAGTAAATTCAAAGTCTAGACATTGCTGAATTTTGGGAGATTAGTGATGTACGTGCAAATGTAGCTGTTGGATCCACGCATGTTCAACCCTGACTGATTTCTTCACTGCTTATCTTAACGTCAATCTCATTAAATTTATATCCTGGAATCTGTTTTTGTTTCCACCCAGGTGTGGGCTTTTAAAATCAATCTGGCAGCAATCTCCTGTGGGAAGCAGGGTGGGGTTTACTGTTGGGACAAGCCTGTGTCAATCAGCATCTCTCCGGGCCTGTAACCCTTTGCAGCAACTGTACACAATTCACTGACCTGTTTTGCAGTTTACAACTGAATTAGCTGCAAATGGATTAGAACTGAATACGCTCGGCATATCAGGTCACAGGTTTGGGAAGCCTTACACACATGGCCAACGTCCGGGTCACATTACAACTTTCTACGATTGATGTTGCCTGGAACGTGTTGCTAGGGGTGGTGGTAGAGGCTGGCATGATAGCGGTGTTTCAGAGATAGACCCATACAGCACAGAAACAGGCCCTTCAGCCCAACTTGCCCATACTGACGAAGAAGCCCCATCTACACTAGTCCCACCTGCCTGCATTTGGCCCATATCCCTCTAAACCTTTCCTATCCATGTACCTATCCAAATGTCTTTTAAATGTTGTTATAGTATCTTCCTCAAATACCTCCTCTGGCAGCTTGTTCCATGTATCACCCACCTTCTGTATGAAAAAAATCGCCCTTCCAGTTCCTATTATATATTTCCCCTCTCATCATAAACATATGTACTCTGGTTCTTGGTTTCCCTATTCTGGGTAAAAGGCTTTTTGATAAGCGCTTGGATATGGAGGGATATAGATCATTGTGAACCCAGGATGAGATTTGTTTGACTTGGCATAAAGATTCAGACTATTTACTGCAAAATCCAGCAAGGATTCCATCAAATGACGAGGGCTTCTGTCATCTAATCCTGTTCAGGGACTATTTTAATTGTAAATCAAATTGAAAATAGGACCGCTGGAGTAAAGGGTGCAAGTTTCCATTTTAATTTAAAATTTCTGAGGCTTAAAGATTTAGTGTGGTACAGTGGCGCAGCAGTAGAGTTGCTGCCTCACAGTGCCAGAGACCTGGGTTCAATCCTGACTATGGGTGCTATCAGTATAGCGTTTGTACATTCTCCCCGTGACCAAAGGGGTTTTCGCCGGGTGCTCATGTTTCCTCCCACACTCCAAAGACGTGCGACCTTTGTACGTTAATTAGCTTCAGTAAATTTGCAAATTGTCCCTAGTGTGTAGGATAGTGCAAGTGTGTGGGGATTGGTGGTCGGCACAGACTCAATGGGCTGAAGGGCCTGTTATCTCTAAACTAAATTAAACTAAGATGTTGAATATAGCTGATTACCACTAACGGCTACTTTAGATTATTTGTGAAAGTAAATAGATAATTGAGAATATTGGAATATATGTCAGTAAGAGTCAAAAGGGTCCAGATTGTTTAATTCTTATATGTACTGAGGCAATGGAACAATGACATTGTTCGGCCACAGTGGCGCAGCGGTAGAGTTGCTGCCTTACAGCGCTTGCTGCACCAGAAACCCGGGTTCGATCCCGACTACGGGTGCTTCCTGTACAGAGTTTGTATGTTCTCCCCGTGACCTCGTGGGTTTTCTCCGAGATCTTTGGTTTCCTCCCACACTCCATAGACGTACAGGTTTGTAGGTTAATTGGCCGATGGGCCTGTTTATGTGCTGTATTTCTAAACTAAACTAAACTTTTAACAGTTAGCAGGCCCATAATCTCAATAACACAGCGAGAAATATAATCGAAAATACAATAAATTAATCATTCTGGGTAACCGTCACCATGTGAAAATCTGAAGTCAGTCATGCAACCAAAAACACTGTCCATAGTAGATCATAGTTGCTGAGGTTAGTGTTGTGCACTGTTTAAGAGCCTGAAGGTTGTACAATGTTTCCTTGTATGTAAGGTACCTAATTATCTTTTCTAACATACCATTACCAAGCCTACGTTTCATGGGAAATTGGTTAAACAATCCAGGCCAAGTGTTCATTGAAAGCTGAGAAAATTAAAACCAGCATCATCTCCAGGGATTAGTTGATGTTTCCGGTGTCAAATCTTTTATTAATTTCGACTGTGGGTGGTTAATGTGGCTCCGAAAATATTTCTTTAAAATACATACTTGCTAAAGCAAGTACTCGTTTTTCCCCTTCTTTGAAGAAGCTTCATCCTGAGGTTAGATGAAATCTGGCAATCCTTATTCATCAGGAAAATGAATGCATTTGAGATTCTAAACTATTCAATGTGATGAGGACGTCACAGCCCGGATCAGAATCATGTTGTCCTGTGTATTGTGAACGGATTAATGAAATTGTTACTTGCCTTGGCTTTTTAACCTTCACCCTTTCACCTTAAACCTCCATCCTCTGGCTCTTGATGTCCCTACTTTCCCATGTGCATTCGCCCAATCTATCCCCCTCATGATTTTATACACCTCTTCAAAATCACCCCTCTGCAACCTGCTCTCTGAGGAATACAGTCCTAGCCTGCCCAACCTCTCCCTGTAGCTCAGGGCCTTGAGTCCTGACAACAACCTCAGTTTGCTATTAAAATCTCTCAAGGTATTAATAGTGGAATGTGGAATGAGGCAACAAGCATAAGTGAACACCTTAATCTAAGCAATGGTTGTGCTATTGATTCTTTTATTATTTATCCCAATCTGTTTCAACATGCCTGTCATAATTACTTGTTGGGAGAGATCCAGGCTACTGTTGTGTTCATTCATTGCATTCGACGCTCCCGATGTGACCTGCTTTACATCGCCAAGAACATGCAAGAACAGGCGACCATTTCACCGAACACTTCCCCTTCCCCAACACTTACCCTCGGCCCACCAAGGCCTGCTGGATCCCAGTTGCCAACCATTCCAAACCAACTCCCCTTTCCATTCCCATATTCAATGGTTCAATGGTAATTTATTTGTCACATGTACCCAGGTACAGTGAAATTCAATTTTGTATACAGTTCAGTACAAGTATCACTATATATAAGCACTGATACGTATATCTTAGCTAAACATCTCAGATACAGTAGGTATAGCAATAGTACACTAGGACAGAATACATAGACACCAGTTTGACACAATTTTCGAGTCCCAGTTGTAAGCGCAGTGTTCTTAACCTGAAAGTGAAGGCCCGTTGTCCTGACGACGTTGCGCGGTTGGCTTGGCCAAGTGTAGCTGTTGGTGTCCTTTGCCACTGCTCCACTCCTAGGCCTCTTGCAGTAGTGTCTGGTCCAGCTGAGCCCCAGGCCACTCCACTGTTGATGCAGTGCCTCATATTCCACTTGGGTAGCTTACAGCCCAAAGGTTTGAACATTTAATTCATCATTCTCAAGTAATACCTCCTCCCCTCCCACCTTCCCCTCTCATCCTGGTATACACACATTTCCCTCACCATCTCTCATCCCCCACACTCATCTTGCTCATTCCCATTCCTTCCCTCACTCACCTCTCATCCCAAATCCCATATTTCCCATTCATCTCTCTTCTTTCCCCTCCCCTGTCCATGTCCACCCATATCCCTTTCTACATTTCACTCCTCCTATTCCCTCCTTTTCTGACACCTTTTGTCTCTTTCACCTCCAGCCTTTGTCACTCACTCCACCCATCTGTCAATCCACACCTCCCCCCACCTCAAGCATAATCAAGGACCAGTCCCACCCAGGTCATTTTCTCTTCTCCCCTCTCCCATCAGGCAAGAGGTATAGAAGTGTGAAAACGCACACCTCTAGATTCAAGGACAGCTGTTATCAGGCAACTGAACCATCCTATCAACAACCAGAGTGTGGTCTGAGGAAGGGTCTTGACCCAAAACGTCACCCATTCCTTCTCTCCAGAGATGCTGCCCATCCCGCTGAGTTACTCCAGCATTTTGTGTCTATCTTCGGTTTAAACTAGCATCTGCAGTTCCTTTCTACACATGTGGTCCTGACCTCCCATCTATTTAAATGGAGACCATCAAACTGTATTTAATTAGACTTCACTGGACTTTATCTTACACTAAATGTTATTCCCTTTATCCTGTATCTGTACGCTATGGATGGCTTGATTGTAATCATGTATAGGCTTTTCACTAACTGGTTAGCACACAACAAAAGCTTGTCACTGTACCTAGGTACGCCTGACAATAAACTAAACTAAACTAAACTAATCTACTATTACTGTTTGCATTTTTAGCAATTATGACCATAACTAACCTGAAATTTTGGAAGAACGATAATTTTGCAATCTCCCACATCAGCTGTTCTGATAATCACTGCATGCAAGTTCAGTCACAGGTACCAGGATTTGGACGATCTCTCTTGGAATCAGTTCCACATAGAAGTTTAATCGAGAAAGCTTTACAGATCCTGACAGGTGACATGAATAAAACTCTTGCCAGAAGTATGCAGTAACTAGGCTGTGCTCTGAGCCACGTTCTGCATAATAATAATACATTTACCCGTTCACTCAACTGAGCTTTATTATATAAATATGTTTATGAGATGTCATTAATCATTTATGCCCGCTCTCATTTAGGAATGTTATAAATTTCCAGGAGCTTTTGAGGCAGGGGACTGGCTCAGCGGTAGAGTTGCTGCCTCCGCACCAGAGAGCCGGGTTCGATCCTGACTACGGCTGCTGTCTGTGCAGAGTTTGTACATACTCCCTGTGACCACGTGGGTTTTCCCTGGGTGCTCCGGTTTCCTCCCACGCTCCCAAAGATGCGCAGACTTGTAGGTTCATTGGTTTCGGTAAAATTGTAAATTATCCCTAGTGTGTGGGATAATGCGAGTGTACAGGGCGATTGCTGGATAGCACAGACTCGGTGGGCGAAGGGCCTGTTTCCGTGCTGTATCTCTAAAGTCTAAAGTAATATCAGAACAAGGCTCACTTTTAATGGAGTGGGGCAATTAATTTTGTCTTATTTTTCTGAATTCCTCAGAAGCAGCAGAGTATAATGACCTGTTGGCAAAATATTTGGCTTATGTAATCAGCGGTCGTGCGATAATATCTCATAGAGTTTTTTTACTATTCTGAAAGAATGGGGTTTGGCAATTAACAGAGTCATTCAGTCAGTATAACTATTGACTCGTGGAATCATTCATAACTGCTTTCAGAAAACTATTTTAGTTTTATATATCACGCATGCTAAACATGAATATTTTTTAGTTATGTTACTGATCTGTTTGATAAGCAGTTTGAAAAACACACAATGTAACAGGTCCCCTTTGATCAAGCACTGAAAAACTGCTGTGGGACTAGAGCCCCTTTAGACTGCGTCCTGGTACACAATTCCCTTCCATGAAAATACTCAAAAATACATTACGGACGGTTTGTCTAGTGAGGCTATAAGGGAGGAGCTGAGGAACAAGAAAGGGATGATCACCTTGTTGGAGGTGTACTACAGACCCCCAAATAGTCAACGGGAATTAGAAGAACAAATATGCCAAGAGATTGCAGACAGATAGTGAAGATGGTTTTGAAAAATTGCAGCAGGATCTTGATTGGTTGGCCAGGTGGGCTGAGGAATGACTGATGGAATTTAATACAGAGAAACGCGAGGTGTTGCATTTTGGCGAGTCTAACATGGGCAGGACCTACACAGTGAATGGTAGGGCTCTGGAGAGTGTTGTAGAGCAGAGGGATCTAGGAGTGCAGGTGCATGGTTCCTTGAAAGTGGAGTCGCAGGTAGACAGGGTGGTCAAAAAGGATTTTTGCACGTTGGCCTCCATCAGTCAGAGTATTGAATTTAGAAGTTGGGAGGTCATGTTGCAGTTGTATAAGACTTTGGTGAGGCCCCATTTAAAGTATTGTGTTCAGTTCTGGGCACCATGTTATAGCAAAAATGTTGTCAAGTTGGGGAGGGTACAGAGAAGATTTACGAAAATGTTGCCAGGACCCGAGGGTCTGAGCTATTGGGAGAGTTTGAGTAGGCTGAGACTCCATTCCTTGGAATGCAGGAGGATGAGGGGTGATCTTATGGAGATGTATAAAAGCATGAGAAGAATAGATCAGGTAGATGCACAGTCTCTTGTCCAGAACGGGTGAATTGAGGATCAGACGACAAAGGTTTAAGGTGAAGGGGATAAGATTTAATAGGAATCTGAGGATGGTGGGTATATGGAACAAGCTGCCAGAGGAGGTAGTTGAGGCAGGGACTATCCCAACGTTTAAGACACAGTTGGACAGTTAAATGGGTAGGACAGGTTTGGAGGGATATGGACCGAACGCGGTCAGGTGGGACTAGTGTAGCTTGGACATGTTGGCCCGTGTGGACAAGTTGAGCCGAAGGGCCTGTTTCTATGCTGTATCACTCTACAACTAGAGGTATGAAAAGCTACAGAACAAATCGGAGTCAGCACCGATGACTTAGGAAAGGTGGAGCCCACAATGTTCAATTGTTGGCTGCGGAAGACGTGATAACAAAGGGATACAAATACAAGACGAGTTGGGTGGGGGAGGGATGGAGAGAGAGGGAATGCAAGAGAAATCAATAATCATACTGCTGGGTTGTAAGCTGCCCAAACAATTGATAATGGGGTACAATATCACGCCATTTGAACTGGCCACAGATGACACTCAAAACGGGCTGGCACTGTGGTGCAGCGGTAGAGTTGCTGCCTTACAGCACCAAAGACCCGGGATCGATCCCGACTACGGGTGCTGTCTGTATGGAGTTTGTATGTTCTCCCCGTGACCTGCGTGAGTTTTCCTCCCACACTCCAAAGATGTAAGGATTTGTCGGTTGATTGGTTTCGGTAAAATTGTAAATTGTCCCTTTTGTGTATAGGATAGTGTTAGTGTGTGAGGATCGCTGGCCAGCACAGACTCGGTGGGTCGAAGGGCTGTTATCTGTAAACTAAATTAAATTAAGATGTTGAATGTAGCTGGTTGCTCCTAACGGCTACTTTAGATTATTTGTGAAAGTAAATAGATAATTGGGAATATTGGAATGTATGTCAATGACATACATATTTATACAGCCCACGCTGTATCTCTAAACTAAACTAAACTTAAATATCCACAGCAAACGTATGAGCTCGGGCTTCTTGCTCAGAATTTTGGCAGCAGCTTGAACCTTACCGAGATCATTTACGTGTGTTGTCGGGTGTGCAAGACATTCCCGTTGGCAACAATGATTAATACTTGAAGTTTATATTGTGTTTCTCTGTCAGACCTGCTGATGAACGACAGTTGTATCCCATTTCACGGATCAGCCGAAAGTTCAAGTTTCCAGTCTTTATTAATAGACGAAGAGAGGGGCAGACTACTGGTCGGAGCGAAGGATCTGATTTATGTCTTGAGTCTGGAAAATCTGAACAAGGAACCTGAAAAGGTACAATCATCAACATTGAAGCCAAGTTATTGGAAATAAAACATTGATATCAATCTCACTGCAAGATAAACTATTGCAGGTTTGAATTCAAGACAACACAACAGCACATTTTCACTTGCTTTATATTTATCAGCAGCAATCCTAAAATAGGGCTAAAACACAAAGTGCTGGTGGGTCAGGCAGCATCTGTGGAGACAATGGACATGCGACGTTTCGGGTCGGGACCCTTCTTCAGACTAATGGAGTAGGGGAGCAGACAGTTAAAAGCTTTGCATCATACAGCATGGAAACAGGTCCTTCAACCTAACTGGCCTATGATGTCCCATCTAAGCTTGTCCCATTTACCCACGTTTTGCCCATATCCCTCTAAACCTTTTCTTTCCAGGTATCAGTCCAAATGTTGTTATATTAGCTGCCTGAACTACCTCCTCCGACAGCTCGTTCCATATACCCATCACCACCTGAGTGAAAATGTTGTTCCTGAGGTTCCAATTAAATCTTTTTCCTCTCTCCTCAAATCTATGCCCTCGGGTTCAAGAATCTCCATCCCAAGGAAAAAGACTATGCGTGTTCATATCAGGGCGGCACCATGGCACAGCATGTAGAGCTGCTGCCTCACAGCGCCAGAGACCTAGGTTCCATCCTGATCTCGGGTGCTCTCCGTGCGGGGTTTGCACATTCTCACTGAGACCACGTGTTTCCTCCGGGTGCCGCGGTTTCCTCCCACATCCCAAAGCCACGCGGGCTTGTAGATTAATTGGCCCTCTGTAAATTTCCCCTAGTGTGTAGGGAGTGGATGAGAAAGTGGTGATAACATAGAACTAGTGTAAACGAATGATCGATGGTCAGCGTGAACTCGTGGGTTGGAGGGCCCGTTTCATTGCCGAATCTATCATATCAATAAATTCAATTAAAAAAAAATCAAGGATCTGGGGAATAAAAACTACTGACTCCACCGTGAATCCCAGAGTTTCAATTCTTTTTTTAAATTGTTCCACAGAAACATGAAACTATGCGGCCCAACATTTAGGCAAGTTCTCCCTGTGGGAACTGCCTCTGAATAATCAGTTGGAAAGGCTACTGTTAAAAGCTGTGATGAAAGTTTCTACAGATTGTTCCTGTGCGCTAATTAAGTTGGCAGGGTAAAGTGTGAGTGATATTTCAAGCTGTGCAGAATTTCTTTGTAGAATGTTGCAGAAATGATCTCTGGCCATTGCGCGGGAAAGTAATCGCAAAGAAATTTGATACTCTGTTAGAATGTCACTCCTCAGAAATTCTCAAATCCCTGCAGGGGAACCTGAAGTTAGAAAAGCATAGCTGAGTGAAGAATAAACTGTGTGGTTCAGACAACAGCGGGTAAGAGAAGTGTGTAAGAAGGAACTGCAGATGCTGGTTTACCCCGAAGCGAGACACAAAGTGCTTGACTAACTCAGCAGGTCAGTCAGTACTTTCTCCGGACTCTCAGTCTGAAGAAGGGTCTTGACCCGAAATGTCACCTATTCCTTTTCTCCAGAGATGCTGTCTGACCAGCTGAGTTACTCCAGCTTTTTGTGTCTATCTGTTGGGAGTAACTCAGTGGGTCCGGCAACATCCTTGGAGAACAGGAATGTTTCGGGTCGAGACCTTCATCAGACTGACTGTCAGGAAGGGTAGATTAGGGGAAAAGTAGATCAGTGGTTCAATATTTCTTTATTATTACATGTACCATGGTACAGAGAAATATTATTTTTGCATACAGTTCCGTAATTTGGTCTCTCTCTGTTTCCACACAGCCTTCTATAGCTGCTGTCATCTATTTATCTTTGCTAGGAGATACAGCATGAAAACAGGCCCATCAGCCCACTGGGTCCACACCGACCATCGATCACCCGATCACGCTAGTTCTATGTTATCCCACATTCTCATCCACCCCCTACACACTAGAGGCAATTTACAGAGGACCAATTAACCTACAAATCTGCGTGTCTTTGGAGTGTGTGAGGAACCGGAGCACCCGGAGGAACCCTCGTACTCACAAGGAGAACATGCAAACTCTGCACAGACAGTACCCATAGTCAGGATTGAACCCGGTTCTTTGGTGTGTGAGGCAGCAGCTCTATCGCCGTGCCACTGTGCTGCCCTGCATTCACCTTCCCCGTCCAGAATCCCACTTATGTTATCTGCCCTCCCCACTATCCCTGATCTTCCCGACCCCTCAGGTTTACCCCAACGTTTCTGCCAAAAGGGCGGGTGGCTGAGACTTGGCAAGTTGCCTGCAAATCTGTGGCTCCTAGTGATCTTGGGTGGGCCTTGCAATGTGGAGAGTGCAGAGTTCCAGCCACATGGTTAATCACCTTCGGTTTCGTCTGTTTTGTTCAGACCTTTGCACTACTTTGACAAATGGCCAAAGGCTCTATGTTGAGTTTAGTTTGGAGTTTAGGGATACAGCAGGGAAACAGGCCCTTCGGCCCACCGAGTCCACCACGACCATTGGATTACCCGTTCACACTAGTTCAAAGTCATCCCACTTTCTTAACCACTCCCTACACACGGGGGGCTATTTACAGAGGACCAATCAACCTACAAACCTTAATGTCTTTGGGAAATGGGAGGAATCCAGAGCCCCCTTGGAGGAAACCCACGTGATCACAGGGAGAACGTACAACTTCCATGCAGAGAGCACCCGTAGTTAGGACCAAACCCGGGTCCCTGGCGCTGTGAGGCAGCAACTCTACCAGATGCGCTACTGTGCCGTCCTTAAAGTGACTTAATCAAGTTGATTATTTGAAGAAGGTTTTCAACCTGAAACTTTGCCGATGCAGGTTCTCCAGAGATGTTGCCTGACGTGCCGAGTTACTCCAGCATTTTGTGTTTATCTAATCTAGTTGATATCTCTTTGTAATGATTTTTTTCTCTCTTGTCAGATTTATTGGCCTGCAACTAAAGACAGAGTGGAACTCTGCAAACAAACTGGCAAAAAGGAAGTAAGGAATGCCATTTCATTTTATTTCTCAGACACAGTTTATCATATTTTCTGTCATCCTTAATTTGTTAAGTATGTTAAAAAGAACTGCTGCTATTTATATGTATATAAATCACAGAACATTCAGTTATAGAGAGTCATACAGCCCGGAAACAGGCCCTTCAGCACATACCGACCAATGTGCCCCATGTACACTAGTCCAACCTGCCTGCGTTTGGACCGTATCCCTCCAAACCTATCCTGTCCATGTACCTGTCTCAATGTTTCTTAAACGTTGCGATAGTCCGTGCCTCAACTACCTCCTCTGGCAACTCGTTCCATAGACCCAAACCCTTTGTGTAAAAAAAGTTACCCTCCAGGTTCCTATTAAATCTTTCCCCCCTCTGGATCCCAATTCCCCTACTCTTGGCAATAGACTGTGCATTTACTTGATATATTCCTCTCATGAGGAATTTTAAAAATCTCTTCCCTGCACGGGAGACCTGACCGTTTTCCCTGTCGGGTCTCCGTTGTCGTTGGAGCCTAGCACCGTGGAGCGGCCTCCAGCCGGAACAACCTGGGGGCTCCAGTCGCGGAGCCTGCGGTGCTGTGGGGAGCGCTGCTGCGGCCCGACCCCGGAGCTCGGAGGCTCCGGCTGCAGGCCGGTGGACTGTGACATCGGGAGCTCGCGGGTCCAGATGGGAGACCGCTTTTCGGAGCTCCCGCAACGCAACTTCTCCAGCCCATGTCGCTGGGTTGGAACGACCCGGAGCGGGGCCGTACATCGCCTGGCACGGCTTTAATGGCCGCGGGACATTCTAGCGCCTGCCGGAGGCTCCAACTTTGTGACATTTAGACCTGGAGCGGGGCCGTACATCGCCCGGCGCGGCCTAAAATGGCCGTGGGACTTGCCATCGCCCGCCTGGGGCTTCGACATCGGGAGAGAAATGGTGCAGGGGAGAGAAAATACTTTGCCTTCCATCACAGTGAGGAGGAGATTCACTGTGATGGATGTTTCTCTAAATTGAATTGTGTGTATGTCTTGTAGGACATTGTCTTTGTTTGTATGGCTGTGGAAACGGAGTTTCGTTTGAGCCTCACTGAGGTTCAAATGACATGTAATAAATATTGTATTGTATTGTATTGTATGATCTTGTACACTTCTATAAGTTTGCCCTTCATCCTGCGCTCCAAGGAATAAAGTCCTAGCATTCCCAACCTCTCCTTGTAGCTTAGGTCCACTAGTCCTCGTAAATCTTCTCTGCACCCTTTCCAGCTTGACGAAATCCTTCTTATATCTTGATGCCCAAAACTGAACACAACGCTCCAAATGTGGTCCCATCAACTGAAGAAGGGTTTCGGCCCGAAACGTCGCCTATTTCCTTCGCTCCATAGATGCTGCTGCACCCGCTGAGTTTCCCCAGCAATTTTGTGTACCTGTGGTCTCATCAACGTCTTGTTTAACTGTAACATGCTAGCAGGCTAGGACTTTATTCCTTGGAGGGCAGGATGCCAGTGTGATTGTGTTTCTCTCCAAGTCTGAAGCTGTTGGTAACTGCGCTGCTGTTGTTGTCAGGCGGAGTGTGCAAACTTTGTCCGACTGTTGCACATCTTCAACAAGACCCACGTTTACGCTTGTGGAACGGGAGCCTTCAACCCAGCCTGTGGACGTCTCCAGCTCAGCCCCCCTGCACAGGTAACGCATTTTGACTCCGCTCAAGGTAATGGTCCACAGCTGTCACTTCAGCTGAGCCAAATTCAAACCTTATTATCTCCAGGTCACCAGAAGTTCAAGCTGTTTAATGACCACAGCCCTGTAGAGGAGCGAGCGAGAAAGCATGGTTTCATGTATCTTGATTTACAATGGCAAGCTTTTGCCATAAAACACCATTTCATCACCTACAACAGATTCCTCTCTGTCTGTGCCTTTCCAAATAGTGAGGATCAAATATATCAATTAATTAAAAAAAATGATTGTACCGAGGGCAAATGCAGCATGCAACGCACACAGTGGCATATATTTTGTAAACTGCGCTGAGACAGGCTCTATTATCACCCTCTACGAATTATCTCCCAGTCATTTCCCCGACCCAGCATAATATTTGTCAGGGGAATCAATGAACCTACCCGGGCCTGGATCATTGGATTCCCGGCCAGATCTGCAGCGATTCCTCCACATTCCTGCAGGAGTTGCAGCTGGAATGCATCGGGAGAGGGGGCTGGAGATTTTTGACTTCAAGTTTCTTTGTTATTTTTGTCTTTGTTCTGCTGCCTGGAAGGCAGCTGGACTTTGTGGAGATGAAATCTCCGAGATCCTAGCCAACAAGGTCTTTGAGTGCAAGGAGCAACTTTGTGGGAGCAATGTCATTGAGTCTTACAACATGGAAACAGGCCCTTCGGCCCAACTCAGCCATGCCGACCAAGATGTCCAATCTAAGCTCATCCCATTGCCTGCATTTGGTCCGAATCCCTCTAAACATAGAAGTCTGAGTAAGGGTCCCAACCTGAAACCTATCCATTTTCTCCAGATATGCTGCCTGGCTCATTGAGTTACTCCAACAATTTGTATCTCTGGTATAAACAAGCACCTGCAGTTCTTTTTTATTACATTTCCCAATCAACCTTTCCCATCCATTTACCTGTCCAGGTGTCTTTTCAACCTGTTATTGTACCTGCCTGACCTGCCTTCTCTGACAGCTCCTTCCATATACCCACCGCCCCTCTGTGTAAAAAAGTTGCCCCTTAGGTTCCTATTTTTTCCCCCTCTCATCTTAAACTTATGCCCTCTAGTTCTTAATTCCCCTACCCTGGGTAAAAAGCTCGGTGCATTCAACCTATCTATTCCCCTCATGACTTTATGCACCTCTATACGATCACGATTCAGACTTTTGTGTCAATATAATATAAATAGATGAAATAACAAACATCACTTTGTAGATTTTCTCATACTTTGCATAGGTGCAGGAATACGCTTAGTAAACTTTAGGCCTTCACCTGCCCACTGTGCTGTAGTGTAAATGAGTCACGGCAACACGTGTTGGTCTGTTGCACTTTCAACCCAACTTGTTTGTCGTAACCCAGCGTCAGTTGCTACAGGCAATATTTACGATCTCACTAATCATGATGAAGAACCATCTTCAGAAGCAATTGGACGAGAGACTCATTATCGCCAACAATCTGTCCTGGACCAACCACTTTGAAGCACCGGCCAGAAAAAGCACACCAATGCACAGTACCGCAAAGTGGCGCAGCGGTGGAGTTGCTGCCTCACAGCGTCAGAGACATGGGTTCGATCCTGACTATGGGTGCTGTCTGCACAGACTTTGTATGTTCACCCTGTGATGACGTGGTTTTCTCCGGGCGTTCCGGTCTCCTCCCACACTCCGAAGATGTACAGTTTGTAGGTTAATTTGGCTCATGTAAATTGCTATTTTTCCCTAGTGTGTAAGATTGTGCTGGTACATGAGGTGATTGCGGGTCGGTGTGGACTCGGTTGGGCCGAAGGGCCTGTTTCCACGCTGTATCTCTAAAGTGCAAAGTAAAGCCTCTATTGCCACAGGGAAGAAAGGAGTCAGTATGTCTCCACGATACTCATCCAATTTCTGCCCGATGCACCATAGAAACCATCCTGCCTTGTTGCTTCACAGCTTGGCTTGCAACAGCTCTGCCCATGACCAACAAAACTGCAGAGGGTTGTGGATGTAGCCCAGTCCATCACACAGACCAGACTCCCCACCAGTCGACTCCACCTACACTTCACGCTGCCTCTGGAAAGCAGCCACATAATCAAGGACACAAGCAGCATCACTGGAGAACATGAATGGTGACGTTTTTGGGTTGGAACCCATCAGTCTGAAGAAAGGTCCTGAACCGAAAATGTCATCTTTCCATGTCCTTCAGAGATGCTGCTTGACCCTGCTGTGTTACTCCAGCACTTTGTGTCCTTTTGGTGCGAACCAGCATCTGCAGTCCTTGTTTCAACATAACTAAGGACCTTTCCCCTCCCGGGTCACTTCCTTCTCACTTCTCCTGTCGGGTAGCGGTAAGCACGTATCACAGACTCAGGAACAGCTTCTTCCCCGTTGTTATCAGACGCCTGAATGGTCCTCCCATAAACTCGCGTGCAGTCCTGATCTTCCAACCCACCTCACTGCGGACATTGTTTTTTTTCCCCTGCAACTGTAATACTATTATGCTGAAAACCATAATCTGCGCTCCAGTATTCTTCTCAATGCTCTACCTGTTGTACATGTGTATGGCTGAATTATTCTCGTGTATGGTATCATTTGATTTAATCGGACAGATCACAAATAAAATCTTTTCACTGTGTCTCAGTACATGTGACAGTAATAAACCGAAACCAATTTATTGAGTGAAGGAATACACACACGAACTGTGGAAAGAGCCATTTAACCCTTACAGAGAAATGTCCCACGTGATATTTAATACTGCACTCTCCTGTCTCCTCCGTTAAAGTCTTCCAACATTTTTTAGTCATATTGATTGAATTTCCTTTCTGAAATAGTTATTCAAGGAATTTTTAAAAATTTATTGGAAGGAAGCATGTCGGCAAGGAATAAGTTGGCTGTGAAATATTACATGAGGCTCTCCCCCTGGTGATCAGTGACTCCCTTTTATAATACAAACCTGCACGCTGAAGATTTCCTGTGATCTTAACTCCTGACCACAAGATTAGACTGATCTTGCTTTGAAGTAGTTGAATATCTACCAGTGCTAACTTCACGCTGTAGTATGCTTCCACATGTTAGCTTTCCCATCTTGGCTTTCCATTTTCTCCAGAAAGTATAATAATTCTTGGCATTTGTGCAACATCAACTCACATGGGACAAATATCCTTACAACTGTGTATAACTTTGAAACTGTGATAAATGATAAAACTCTCAAGTTAAGATAAGGAGTGGATAAGTTATTGTATGTGATTAATAGTTCCATCAGCATTAAGATATTGATGCTGATAGTATCTGTAAACAGCAATAGGCCATTTGGCCCTTCGAGCATGGCTGATATCTCCCTCGTTTACAAGGACTATCCATATCCCATTATTCCCTTGCTTGAAGCCAGCATAACAGAGCAGCCTAACAGGGTAGATATAGAGAGGATGTTTCCTCTTGTAGGACAATTTAGAACTTTGAATTGCTCTTTAACATTAACAGGTAGGCTGTTTAAGTTGGCAACTGTTCATGATTGTTTTTCTTGCATATCTGAACAAACTGTTATTCTTGGTCATTCATTCACATCAAATGTGCAAAACTGCACAAGCTTCATACAAAAAAGACAAAAAAAAATTAATTTTACTTTAGTTTAGTTTAGAGATACAGCATGGAAACAGGCCCTTGGCCCATCGAATCCACGCGATCTGTGACCCCTGTACACTACTAGCACTACATACGAGGGGCAATTTACAATTTTTACCAAAGCCAATTAACCTACAAACCTGTACGGCTTTAGAATGTGGGAGGAAACCAGAGCACCTGGAGAAAACCCATGTGGTCACAGGGAGAACGTATAAACTCCGTACAGACAGCACCCGTAGTCAGGATCGAACCTGGGTCTCTGGCACTGTAAGGCAGTAGCTTTACTGTTGCTCCACCATGCCAAGCCTTCAGTGCTTGCCGCTCGTTACATTATCTAAATTTAGCACAGTTAGGGCTAAGATAGAAATTAGTTTAGAATTTAGAGTTGGGTTTGTCATGATGTTTGTGGTGGATGTCCATTAGTTGTTATGGAAACTGCTACCTTTAAGTCTATGGGTATTCTTACGTTCACTTTGTGCCATGATTTAAGTTTTCCTCAAGTTACCACAGTTACCTCAATGGGTTGACATTCCTTGATTACTCGAAGCTCTGCAGTCCATGTGAGTTCATACTTCATGGTACAATCTCGCAAGATGCCAGTGCACCAGAATGTTGTTAAATGGAGCAGTTCTGATTGACGTTAGGCCTGCATCCATTTCATATGATGCAGTGTTACCTTAAGAAAGATTAAAGTTACAAGTAATGTGGTCAATGTGTATCTTGCTATATGGACAATGGACTAATCAATTCATTGATTATGAATTATTCAGGAAATTTGACAATGATGGTGCCTAGATGTTGAATCTCATAGATATCCAACTGCCTTCTGCCCAATTGGGCAAATGGTTTATTCTTTTCAACAAGTTACTTTGCTCAACATGACAAATTGTAAGCGATATGTTGGCTTTGCTAATAAATCATATCCAAGAGACATATTTAAAGTGAACTGTGGAAAACACAGAGGGCAGCCAAGTATGGAGTCTGTTGTGTCTGAATCTCCAAAGACTGAACGAAGTAAATAATGAGGCCGAACATTTCACCATGATGGACCTCTGCTTATTGAATCTGTCCGTGAGTGTGTTTCAACTAATAGCATTCAGTCAGACCTTTCCTCAACCTCACTCAGTGAGCGAGGGATTATTGGCATCAGAAAACGGAAATGTCGTAAGCTGAAATCTAATGAAGATATATTGGATGATAACGTGTTAAATCATCATAAATGTATTGACGATGAAATTGGTTAATAATGTGGTTTAAAAAGTCCGTCTCCCACTATTTATTCTCCAATCCATCGACACATTAGCGTAAAAATATTCTGACATGTTGCATTTAGGAAATGGATGACTATGATTTTGCTAACTCCAAATCCAATTTCTAGTCTAAAATCTGTTGTGACGCATTACTTTACTGTATTGAACATACAGGAAGAGCACAAAGTATTAGGTTTCAGTCGATTTTGATCTCTATTTCTTGTGTAACTTTACTGACAGGAGCTCTCGTTGTCGTTTGACCTCAAGAGTCTGGAATCTGGAAAGCTGAAGTGCCCTTATGACCCCAACCAACCTTTCACATCACTTCTCATTGGTAAGTGAGTTGTACGATATTGAAGGCGGCTCAACAGTAGAGTTGCTGCCTCACAGCACCAGTGCCCCGGGTTCGATCCTGACTGCAGGTGTCTGCCTATTCGGAGTTTGCACGTTCTCCCTGAGACCACGTGGGTTTCCTCTGGCTTCTCCAGTTCCCTCCTACTCTCCAAAGATGCCCAAGTTTGTAGATTAATTGGCTTTGGTAAAACTATCCCTCCTGTGCAGGATAATACTTCTGTATGCGGTGATGGCTGGCCAAAGCAGACTCAGTGGGTCAAAGGGCTTGTTTCCATGCTGTATCTCTAAAGTAAATAAAATGCCACATTGCAAAAGGAAACCCCACTCTGAGTATCTGTTTGAAGGGATTTATCATAGATTTGTCACAGGAGCAACACAACATGTGGCTTGAGTTAGTCTTGTATGGTCACTGCCCCAATAACCACATTTAAATCTTGTTTAATCTTTTCACCCAGCATATGAACTGCATTTCCCTGAAAAGCCACATCAATAATGATTGCAGATTGAAAAAACATAACTTTGTAACACTGGGATTAAAAAATTAATAATTGTGGGGGGGGGGGGGGGGGGGGGGGGGGTTGTTAACAGTTCTAACACATTTCTCCTAAATCATCACCAATCTCCTCAGGTGCCATCGAATATGGATCCACATTTTCCTCCATTCTCACTCAACGTCCTCAATGCTCAAACAAGGAATTACTCGCAAGTTTAAAGGAGGTGCAGGGCAAGTTTTTACCCAGAGGGTGTTGAGTTTTTACCCCGAGTGCTGCCAGGTGGAGGCAGATACAAATGTGACATTTAACAGGCTTATGGATAGGTACATGGATATTCAGGGAATGGAGGGATATGGATCACGTGTAGGCTGATAAGAGATGGTTTTGGCATCATGTCGGCATAGACATTGTGTGCTGAAGGGCCTTTTCATGTGCTGTGCTTATCGATGTTCAGCAATCTATCGTTTTAGAGTTTTAGTTTTAGAGATACAGCATGGAAACAGACCCTTTGGCCCACTGAGTCTGTGATGACCCTGAATCATCCCGTACACTAGTTCTATCCCACACACCAGGGCCAATTTTTACAGAAGTCAATTAACCTACAAACGTGCATGCCTTTGGAACGTGGGAGGAAACTGGAGCACCTGGAGCAAACCTACTCAGTCACAGGAAGTATGTGCAAACAGCACCAGTGGTCGGAATTGAACACGGGTCCATGGCACTGTAAGGCAGCAACTCTACCGCTGTATAAATGTGCCACCCACAATGTTCTGTGTTCAAATGCTATCATTAAAAGAGTCAGCCAGGAAAAGGTTTCTTGAAAAGGCTTAAGGTAGAATCACTGTCCTCGCTCGGTAAGCCCTGGTGAATAAAAGCACACTATTTCCATGTTAAACAGGGCCTGGTAATTGGGCATTTTTATGAGCAGCGATCTCCTGCACCTGGACCATCTGTGGCCAAAATGTGGCTGGAAATCCCTTACAGAAAGGAAGCAAATAATTGAAAGGTTCTCCCCCGTGGGTTGAAGCCCCATTAAAGTTGAGGGCACGGGGAGAGAGGACCCTGTGACCTTCCTGTGGATGGTTCGGTGGAAGGGGCCAACAGATTTCAGTTTGTGGATTCCCCAGGTCCCATTCCTTGAGTGAGGAAGGACTTTACTCGTTGCCTTCTGGCTTCACTTCCCGCTGCTCGCTGCTGCTGTTAAAGAGGTCTGGCCAGAACGTTGATGGATCGTCACCTTGCTACTTGACCCCAGCAGCTTCATGCAAGTTGCTTGACTGAGTAAATGGTTCCGCTGCAGTTCTCCAGCGACTGTCTCACTCCACTGGCCCATTCTTTATGTGTAACCCAGACATTTTGTCAGCTGGTTATTTGATGGTGAGGGAAGAGGACGGACACCACAAGACAAGCCTGTCGCTGATGATTCGGCTTAAGTTTATTATTGTCACGTGCACCGAGGTACAGTGAAAAGCTTTGTCTTGCTGGCTATCCAAACGGATCAGATCTACTGTACATAAAGACAATCAAGTACAGTAGGTAGTGCAAAAGTGAAGATACAGACTGCACATAATAGTTTTAGTTTAGTTCAGAGATACAGCATGGAAACGGGCCCCAGCAGTCCACCGACCAGCGGTCCCCCTACACATTATCCTACACATTATCCTACACACTATCCTACACACTAGGGACGGTTTATACTATTTTTTACTGAAGCCAATTAATCTACAAACCCTCACATCTCTGGGATGTGGGAGGAATCCTGAGCACCCAGAGAAAACCCATGCGGTCACAGGGAGAATGTACAAACTCCATACAGATGGCACTTGTAGTCAGGATGGAACCCGGGCTTCTGTTGCTGTAAGGCAGCAACTCTACCATTGCACCACTGTGCCACTCCCTTAATTCTTTGCATTGTATAAAATATCATTAGAACATTTAGAAAAGGTGCTATGCTTACAGGTAGAAAAGAGATTTGAATGTCTAGGGAGAAAAAGGGGCAATTGCAATGTGTTGGGTCTAAATTCAACACAAGGAGAATGCAGCATAAAGGCAGGCCACTTGCTACATGGTGCCTTCTGGTCTCCATGCAAAGGTGCAAAGTGCTGGAGTAACTCAGCAGGTCAGGCAGCATGGATAGGTGACTTTTCGTGTCAGGACCCTTCTTCGGACCGCACAGGAAACACATAAAATAATTAAGGGATTGGACACGCTAGGGGCAGGAAACATGTTCCCGATGTTGGGGGAGTCCAGAACCCGGGGCCACAGTTTAAGAATAAGGGGTAGGCCATTTAGAACTGAGATGAGGAAAAACTTCTTCACACCAACAAAAGTTGTGATTTTGTGGAATTCTCTGCCACAGAAAGCAGTGTAGGCTGATTCATTGGATGCATTCAAAAAAGTTAGATAGAGCTCTGAGGGCTAGCGGAATCCAGGAATATGGGAAGGCAGGAACAGGGTACTGATTATGGATGATCAGCCATGATCACATTGAATGACGGTGCTGGCACGAAGGGTCGAATGGCCTACTCCTGCACCTATTGTCTATGTCTCTGTGTATCACTTATCCATGGATGTATCTATGTATCACCTATCCAGAGATGCTGCCTGGCCCGCTAGGTTACTCCAGCACTTTGATTTTTTTGCTCAAGCTTCCAGCATCTGCAGTTTCTTGTGAATCTGTGTAAGACAAGAGTCTGCCAGGAGAGCAGTAAAGGGATCAGGGCTGGAGGTCACGATGCTATTGATGAAGGTTTCAGAATAAGATTGGTGTAGACAGCTGGGCAATGTTACAGAGGCATAGGTGGGCTGTGTTGTTGAACGAGAGGATATCGGGTCAGCTCGGGATGAAACAGATACCAAAGAGTCTGGTTCAATGCTCTTTGCCAGAGTCTCTTTATTTGAATAATCCAATTCCTGGCTGGAAGCGACACTCCTCCTCCACAATCAACATCATGTGTCGAAAAGAGATCTCTCATTTCCCATCTTGTTCTTTGGCAAGTCTTCTTCAATGTCTGCCCTCGGGTGACCAAACCTCCTGCCAAAAACAGTTGTTTTTTTCCTCGTCGGACTTGCTCACAGGCAACTCTTTGCAGCATCAACGAGATTTGAAATGGGGACTTGACTGAATTGACTTCCCCACCCTCACAAATGCTCGCCGTTTCTGGCAAACCTGCAGCTGAGAGCGATTAACTGGACACAGTTAAAGGACTCAACCAGTGAATTCCCTCATAAGAGTGGCTCATTTCTACAAAGGTTAGGCATTAGCTCAATGAACCGTAGGGTGAAACGATTACATACCCATTTACTTTACATAAGGAATGTATGTAATCAAGCTGTAGGTAGAAGAGTTTTGCCCCAGAATCATAGAACTAACCTTGATCCCAGTTCACACGACAGATTTGCCAATATCAAATCTTCCAAAACTGTACCTTCACCATTGACCCTTGTATTATGAATAGTTGTGTTAACACCTGGCAATGCTTAACTATTGATATGTTAATTGCCATGTACGCCTCAATTGACACCTTTTCTACTGCCATATGAATCTAATCTTGGTTTGATAAACGTGCAGAATTTGACAGAGTGACTTTGGTAATCCAATAATAACTCCTTTTGTAATTCTAACATATTATGATGCATATTGCTGGTCATTGAGCCAACATTAAATGATATAATGTATGAGCGACAGTGGCTTGGTGCTCAAACCCCTGATCCTGAAACACACTCGAACCATCTGGAGGGTTCAAGGCGTGTCAGCGGGAGAATTTAAATTCACTTTGCTAAATAAATAAACAATAAAAGCTCCTATAATGGTGGCCATCAAGCTACCGTTTTGTTATAAAACTTGTCCATTTTGCTAATGTTCTTTCAGGGACCTCTGCCCTCTTTGACCCGGGAATGGACAAATTGTGATTCCAGACCTGCTGTGGTGACGGTGCCTTGTAACTTCTCTGAAACGCCCCTGGAAGGTGTTTAATTTAAGGGAAGCCCCCCCCCCCAGCACTTGTAATAAACAAATGCTGCCGGACCTGCTGAGTTCCTCCAGCACTTTGTGTTTTACTCAAGATTCCAGCAGCTGCAGTTCTGTGCATCTCCAAAAGAACGTGCAAGCCCAGTGAAGAGCGGTTGGGGCTGTGAAATAATTGGAATTCCATTTATTGTTTTTATGGGATTTCCCACCATTCCATTGCAGGAGAAATATTTCATTTTTGGCACCAGCATTACAAACACTTGCTGGTTCCGTACAGAAATAAATAAAAGTTTTGTGGCTTTGTAACAAAGCTCACCCGCAGTTAGTCAACGTAATCCCTTGCCGTTTATATGATGAGGTGTGGAAGGTCACTGCCCGCGTTTCCTGAGATGTTTTTCTAAAGCAAACAATGATTAAAGATTCCTATCGCCAATAAACTTCTTCAATGCCAGAAACTCTGGCCGGATGGAGTTTGTTTGATAACCTTTCCAGTTTTCTCACAATCCCGCAAGTCATTCGTTTCTCGAAAATTAATATATATTTTTTAAATGGGCATGGTTAACGTTTATTTCCCATTCATTGTTACTTTTGTCACAGTGGCCTTGAGCTATCTTCCTGCCTCTGCCTTTGGTGAAGCAGTCTCTGCAGCGGCGTGGAGCTGATAACACTCGGATGTTGACCCAGTAACATCAGAAGGATAGCAAAGTGTATCTAAATGGCATCAATGAGTCACTGGGAGAGGAACTTGTAGACAATGGTGTCTCCGTGTGCCAACTGCCCTTATCCTGCTAGCTCAACATTTCTCAAACTCTTTTCTACGCTCTCAATCCATTTTACATTTGCAGAATCCATGCAACTTATTCCTGTGCACCCATTTTGAAAAAAATGTCTCCGGGTATTCTGACAGTAAAACAATAATGTGTAGAAAGGAACTGCAGATCCTGGTTCACACTAAAGATAAAATGCTGGAGGAACTCCTGGTCTGAAGAAGGGTCTTGAACCTTAAGTTCAGATTCAGATTCAGATTCAAATTTATTGTCATTGTGCAGTGTACAGTACAGAGACAACGAAATGCAGTTAGCATCTCCCTAGAAGAGCGACATAGAATATGAGCAATAAATAAATATATTTACGTGCATACAGTCATAGTAGTGCAATTACAGTATGTTCAAGGACTGCTGGAATATTGTGTGACATGGATCCTTGCCAAATGATATAAGATGCAGTAAAACAATAATAATCAATATACTGAGCACACAGTGCTGGAATAGCTCAAACATGTCTGGAGCACATGGATAGGTGATGTTTCGGATCTCAAGGCGTGTCAGCGGGAGAATTTAAATTCACTTTGCTAAATAAATAAACAATAAAAGCTCCTATAATGGTGGCCATCAAGCTACCGTTTTGTTATAAAACTTGTCCATTTTGCTAATGTTCTTTCAGGGACCTCTGCCCTCTTTGACCCGGGAATGGACAAATTGTGATTCCAGACCTGCTGTGGTGACGGTGCCTTGTAACTTCTCTGAAACGCCCCTGGAAGGTGTTTAATTTAAGGGAAGCCCCCCCCCCCCAGCACTTGTAATAAACAAATGCTGCCGGACCTGCTGAGTTCCTCCAGCACTTTGTGTTTTACTCAAGATTCCAGCAGCTGCAGTTCTGTGCATCTCCAAAAGAACGTGCAAGCCCAGTGAAGAGCGGTTGGGGCTGTGAAATAATTGGAATTCCATTTATTGTTTTTATGGGATTTCCCACCATTCCATTGCAGGAGAAATATTTCATTTTTGGCACCAGCATTACAAACACTTGCTGGTTCCATACAGAAATAAATAAAAGTTTTGTGGCTTTGTAACAAAGCTCACCCGCAGTTAGTCAACGTAATCCCTTGCCGTTTATATGATGAGGTGTGGAAGGTCACTGCCCGCGTTTCCTGAGATGTTTTTCTAAAGCAAACAATGATTCAAGATTCCTATCGCCAATAAACTTCTTCAATGCCAGAAACTCTGGCCGGATGGAGTTTGTTTGATAACCTTTCCAGTTTTCTCACAATCCCGCAAGTCATTCGTTTCTCGAAATTAATATATATTTTTTAAATGGGCATGGTTAACGTTTATTTCCCATTCATTGTTACTTTTGTCACAGTGGCCTTGAGCTATCTTCCTGCCTCTGCCTTTGGTGAAGCAGTCTCTGCAGCGGCGTGGAGCTGATAACACTCGGATGTTGACCCAGTAACATCAGAAGGATAGCAAAGTGTATCTAAATGGCATCAATGAGTCACTGGGAGAGGAACTTGTAGACAATGGTGTCTCCGTGTGCCAACTGCCCTTATCCTGCTAGCTCAACATTTCTCAAACTATTTTTTACGCTCTCAATCCATTTTACATTTGCAGAATCCATGCAACTTATTCCTGTGCACCCATTTTGAAAAAAATGTCTCCGGGTATTCTGACAGTAAAACAATAATGTGTAGAAAGGAACTGCAGATCCTGGTTCACACTAAAGATAAAATGCTGGAGGAACTCCTGGTCTGAAGAAGGGTCTTGAACCTTAAGTTCAGATTCAGATTCAGATTCAAATTTATTGTCATTGTGCAGTGTACAGTACAGAGACAACGAAATGCAGTTAGCATCTCCCTAGAAGAGCGACATAGAATATGAGCAATAAATAAATATATTTACGTGCATACAGTCATAGTAGTGCAATTATTTTTTTCCTGGTGGAAGGAGTGTCCGGGGGGGGTTGGCAATCACCGAGGTACAGTGTTGAGTAATGTAACAGCCGCAGGGAAGAAGCTGTTCCTGGACCTGCTGGTCCGGCAACGGAGAGACCTGTAGCGCCTCCCGGATGGTAGGAGGGTAAACAGTCTATGGTTGGGGTGAGAGCAGTCCTTGACAATGCTGAGCGCCCTTCACAGACATCGCTATTCCTTTTCTCCAAAGATGCAGTAAAACAATAATAATCAATATACTCCAGACACATAGTGCTGGAATAGCTCAACATGTCTGGAGCACATGGATAGGTGATGTTTCGGATCTGAAGAAAGGTCCTGACCTGAAAAGTCACCTATTCCTTTTCTAATGCAGGTAAACAATAATAATCAATATGCTGTGGACACAAAGTGCTGGTGTAGCTCAGTGGATAAGGCAGCATCTATGGAGAACATGGATAGACGATGATTTTGGTCAGAACAATTTCTTCAGACTAATTGTGGGCAGGGAGGGGAGATGGCTGGAGGAGAGGAGGGCAGCACAAATCCTGGCGAGTGATAGGTGGATACAGGTGGGGGGGGGGGGGGGGGGGGGGGGGGGTTGGGGGGAGGGGGTTGATTTTCAGTTTGGTTGGACAAAGGCCAGAGCTGAAAAGGCAAACAGTGTGAGATAAGGATAGAATAGGTATGAGCCCAGGTCGGAACATGATTAGAGAAGAGAGCAGCAGGAATCACAGAGGGGGTACAGTGAGAGAGGTCTCACAGAACTCCCGTTGTAGAGACGTAGAATTTTTATTTGAAGTAGGCAGACCTGGAGGAGATTTATTTCTACACTAAAAAGCACATCTGAAGTGAGCAAACTACAGATAAGGTCATAGTCATATAGCGTGGAAACCAGCCCATTGGTTCAACTTGCCCACGCCAACCATTAGGCAGGTACAGTGGTGCAATGGTAGAGTTGGTGCTTACAGCGCCAGAGACCCGGGTTTTACCCTGACTATGGATGCTGTCCGGAAGGAGTTTGTACGTTCTCCCTATGACCGCCTGGGTATTGTCCTGTTTCCTCCCTCACTCCAAGACATGCATGTTTGTTAGTTAATTGGCTTTGGTAAAAAAAATGTAAATTGCCCCTTGTGTGTAGGATAGTGCTTGTGTATTGGGTGACCTCTGGTCAGCATAGACTCGGTGCGCTGAAGGGCCTGTTTCCACACTGTATCTCTAAAGTTTGGCGTTTGGCCCATATGCCTCTAAACGTTTCCTATCCATGTACCTGTCCAAATGATTGTAAATGTTGTTATAGTACCTGTCTCAACTACCTCCTCTGGCAGCTCATTCCATGTACCCACCACGATTAAAGAATTCTTAGCCATAAAAGTGATTTTGGGTTAACAATCTACTATATTGAGGAAAACATTAGGATGTCAGACCAAAAGGGTTGAGATTTAAAGGACTTGAAGTTGGAAGTTGTAGGGTTGGCAAGGGCTGTCAAAGATTCCTTGTGGTACCGATTCATTAGATAACGGTGAGCATCTTAAATACTGCTGAAAGAGAGAGTACTAACTTCTATTTTGCAAGGTAGTACATTAAGTACATTCTGAACTCTTCCTGAATTTTAAAGTTGTGCCTTCAATGCTGAAAACTAAATGGCACCATGTCACGTTTAAATCTCCAGACGAACATCTCTATGCTGGGACTTCTTCTGACTTCCTTGGGAGAGACACGGCTCTGTTTCGCTCCCCCATCCATCGCCTGGAGAATCAGCATATCCGCACGGAACACAACCAGCCGCTCTGGTTAAGTGGTGAGGCTGAGATTTGCTGCAAAATCACTGCTTTAAGATAGTAAATCTTTACTCGGTTCAAACTGTACGGAGTTTATACGTTTCCCTGTTATGGCATGGGTTTTCCCCGGGTGCCCCTGTTTCCTCCCACACTCCAAAGACGTACAAGCTTGTAGGTTAACTGGCCTGTAAAATTGTAAATTCTCCCTAGTGTGTAGGATATTGCTAGTGTAAGGGGATTATAGGTCGGCGCAGACACAGTGGCCTGTTTCCATGCTGTTTCTTTAAAGTCTAAATGTCAAGAGTCAGTGACAGAAGATAATTAAAAGATTTAAAAGCAATTGCAATTCAGTCATGCTGCACGGGAATAGACCCTTCAGTCCTATTTGTCCATGTTGACCAAGGTGCCCCATCTGAGCTAGGCCCCTTTGCCCACATTTGGCCCAGATCCCTCTAAACATTTCCTATCCATGTACCTAAATGTCTTCTAAATGTTGTTATAGCACCTGCCTCAACTTAACTACCTCCTCTGGCAGCTCGTTCCATACACCCACCACCCGTCATGTCTGATCTCAAGAACCATTGCCTTACAAACATTAGAAGAGGAAGGCTCCCACAGAGCGCTGCAACCTCCATTGAAGCCGGCGCTGAGCGAGGTCCGAGTCCCTGGAGGTCGGAACGAGGTGGACGGGCTGCGCCACTGAGAGCAAAGAGGGACCCGGCATGAGGTGGGGGGGGGGGGGGGGGGGGCGCCGAGAACAAGGAAGGACCATTGTGACTACATTGAACACTTTGTAACTTTGTCAGCGCTCTATACGTGGCGACTTGTTGCATAATTTGTGTATGGTCGGCAAAACAAAGAATTTAACCGTAACATGTCACATATGATAATAAAGCACCTTTCATTCAATAAAGTATCATTCAGTCCATCGTTCAGAATCAGATTAGTTTATTGCTAAGAGGCTTTTTGATAGGCACATGGATATGCAGTGAATGGAAGGATATGGGTCATGTACATCAAGGTGCAATGAATTCCTTGTACACCTAAAGCTCGTTCCATATACCCACCACCCTCTGTGTGGTGGGGACATAGAGTGGAGTTGAGAGTGGGAAGCAGCTGAGGATAGGAGCTTGGAATGTTGGTCACAAATTGGGGCTGAGGATAAACAGGGAGCAAGGCCAGACTGGGGCGTGGACCCCTCGCCAGGGAGAAGCTTGACAACTGAGGCTATATGAGGCCATGATTTGTAAGCACAAACCTGGGAAACAAAGCTGGGCCTGAATCCATGTGTGGGTGGGAGCCAGCAATGTGGAGCGCAGGGAGTAGCAGTGGGAGAGAGGCAAGTGTGATAAGGAAGGTAATATATACAGAAACCTTGAATATCTCAGGGGAGAAAACGTATCCCGGAGAGCCAGGCACAGCTTGGTTGGAAGGAATGAAGGATTGGGCGGTGATGAGTTCAAGTTCATCCCTGTGGAAGGTTCGGCTGGGTTGGCCTTGAAGAAGAACAATGTCAGTGGATCAGCAGGACGGGAATTAATTTATTTTAAGTATGTGTTCCAATTATGCTCTAGTGGTCACATTACTGGGAATCCAATTGCTGAAAACCAATAGTTTAGTTTAGTTTATTGTCACGTATACCGAGGTACAGTGAAAAGATTTTGTTGTGTGCCATTCACAGATACATGATAAGGGAACAATGTTTAGTGCAAGATAAAGCCAGTAAAGTCTAATCAAACATAGTCTGAGGATCTCCAAATGCATTGGATAGTAGTTCAGGCTGCTCTCTAGTTGTGGTGGGATTTTAACAATCTCATTGTGACTTACACAGATATATTTAGAGAGCATGTGATGGATTGAGGTGAGAGGGGAAAGATTTAACAGGAGCCTGAAGGGTAAAGAATGCAGAGAGAAAGATACCACAATATAGTTTTTATTCTTATCTATAAAATAAAGGGCGTCACAGTGGCGCAGCAGTAGAGTGGCTGCCTCACAGCGCAAGAGACCTGGGTTCGATCCTGACGATGGGTGCACTCTGTACAGAGTTTGCACATTCTCACTGTAACCGTGTGGGTTTTCTCTGGGTGCTCTGGTTTCATCGCACATTCCAAAGATGCGCAGTTTGTAGATTAATTGGCTTCTGTAAATTGTCCCTAGTGTGTAGGATAGAACTAGTGTACAGGTGATCGATGGTCAGCATGGATTCAGTGGGCCGAAGGCCCTGTTTCCATACTGCAACTTTAACACTCAGAGGAACGAGCTGCCAGAGGAGGTAGTTGAGGCAGATACTGTAACAACATTTAAAAGACACTTGGACAGGTACATGAAGAGGAAAGGTTTAGAGGGATATGGCCAAACATGGGCAGGTGGGTCTAGTGTAAATGGGGCTTCTTGGATGGCATGGATGAGCTGGGCCGAAGGGCCTGTTTCCATGCTGTGTGGCTCTGTGATGCAATATATTTTATTCATATTTTTAACTTGTACCAAAACGACGTGTGGTCACAATACCTGCTGTGCTTTTCTCTTCAGATGCCAAGTTTATCGGGATGTACCTCATTGCTGACACCTCTGATGACGACGAGGATAAAATCTATGTGTTTTTACGAGAGACAGCTGTGGACACAGCTGGCACTGAGAGAGCCATCTACTCCAGAGTGGCCCGAGTCTGTAAGGTTGGTTTGTGAAACCATGAACATTGATTCTGTCAACGGCTCTCAGCGATTTTATGCAGCTGTTTATTTTATTATTATTGGCTTTATGTGTTTTGCCACAGACGGCTGTGGAGGCCAAGTCATTGGATATTTTTAAGGCGGAGATTGACAGATTCTTGATCAGGCAGGGCATCAAAGGTTATGGGGAGAAAGCAGGAGACTGGGGTTGAGAGGGAAAGATAGGTCAGCCATAATTGAATGGCGTAGTAGACTCGATGGGCTGAATGGCCTACTGCTATGACCTATGAGCTTATGAACTTGAGCTTTGCATGATTAGTTATGTGATAACCTGGACCGGAGACAACTATTGTTCCTTCTGAATGGTAAACCCTCGCTCCAACTAGAAGAATACTTAATTTACCATTCCAACCACCCGTATCCCCCTTGTATCAGTGTAAAGGCCACAGATTTATTTGTGTATTGAGAAACCATTCAATAACTGTGCATATTGTCCAACAAATGAGCTTACAATGTGTGTGGATTATGAGAGTAAGTGTATAAGATCATGAGAGGAGTGGATATGGAGAATGCACTGAGCCTTTTACCCAAAGTAGGAGAATCAAGAACCAGAAGACATAGGTTTAAGATGAGGGGGGGAAAGTTTTAATAGGTACCTGAGGGGCAACTTTTTTCCCCAAATGGTGCTGTGTATGTGGAACGAGCTGCCGGAGGAGGTAAGTTGAGACAGATAGTAATATAATGTTTAAGAAACATTTAGGCAGGTCGCCTTCTTCCAGCGAACTGACGTCCCTCTCCTCACCTGTCCACCTACGTGCCCCGGGGGTGTGGAAGGCAAGACCCTGGTTCACTCATACTGGCCTTCCTCATCGCGACAGTCTTCACCATCTCTGGTCTTCAGGGTACAAGCAGGGTCCAGCTTGGTGTCTTCCCCTTACAGGCCATGGGCGGCCGGGTCGTTGTGAGCCCAGCTGCATGGCCCACCAGGTCATTCTGCCAAATCAAGCCTTGATCCATGCTAGGAACGTCACCTATCCATGTTCTCCAGAAATGCTGCCTGACCTGCTGTGTTATTCCATCACTTTGTGCGGCATTTAGTATAAACTACAATACAATACAATACAATACGGTTTATTTGTCACATTGCACATAAGTGCAAGTGAAATGAATATGTCAGCAGCGGTACAATTATAAAGAACACACAAAAACACAATAAAAATATAATATAAACATCCACCACAGCATTCATCACTGTGGTGGAAGGCACACAATTTGGCAAGTCCTCCTCCATTTCCCCCCGTGGTCGGGACCTCAACCCTCCGCAGCCGTTGCTGCGGGCGTCCAGATGGTAAAAGGACAAGGTACAAGTCCAGGTAAGTCCAGAGTCGGCTCTTCCCCACCGGAGACCGCGGCTTTAAGTTGGTGTAGGCCGCAGGCCGGCGGTCGAAGATTTAAAGTTTAAAGTTCCCGCCGCGCCGCACCAGAAGCACCGCAGACCGCAGGGCCGGCGGTCGAAGCTCCCCTCTAGGGGCGATGGTAAGTCGCCACCGCGCCCACGGTAGAAGTTAGCCGCGGGCCGGCAGTGATGGCTTCTTCTTCCCCCGGGTCCCCCACGAGGGATCCTGGGCTGTAGACGCCGCGCCAGCTGGAGCTCTGCAGACCGCGGCTTCAGGCTGCCGGCTGCCCCGGGCCAGCGAAACGGAGCGCTCCCCTCCAGCGAGCCCCAGCGAGGGCTCGCCCGCTCCACGCCAAGAGTCCACGCTGCGCCCGCCGCTGAAGCCCCGGGCGCGTCTCCGGGAAAGGCCGCGCCGATCCTTGCTGTCAGGCCACGGGGAGGCGACCGAAGCGGTTTCCCCCTCACCCCCCCACACCACCCCCCACACAAAACACACAAAGAAACATTAAAAACATACTTTAAAACATACTAAAAAAATAAAAAAAGTTGAAAAAACTAACGCGCTGCTGACAGGGCTGCTGCCATTGCAGCGCCCCCATCGACCTAGCATCTGCAGTTCCTTGTACGTTGCATCCCTGAAGGTTTCTCTTCGTATTTAATCTCAGTCTCCTCCCTTCTGGGAGTATGACAATGGGAGGGAGGGAGGGGAAGGGGTGCACACAGATGTAAGTTTGAAGTAGTGCACTGAAGTAGTGTTTTCATTACCACTGAAGAGCCATCTGCTCATATTTGCACCAGATCTGCCTCTGTTCCCCATTATGGCCTTGGTTAGATCACGTCAATGGGCACTGGGAGAATAATAACAAGAGAGACAGCATAGTTGAAAGAAAACATGAAAGAATAAGAATGTAAACAAGAGTGAATAAATTAGCCGTTGAACCAAAGAAATTAAGGTCAGGGATTCAGAATACCATTTATAGGCCGCATTATCCCGTTCATTAGAAACAGCCTAAAACACATCAAAGGCGATGACTTATTTTGAGATTCATTCTTTGTCATAACACTGACAAATGTCTCGGAGGCAGCGAAGTGATCAGCGGCCAATGAATGTGTTCTTGATTATGCCGATCGAAAGAAATCTGGGTAATTCCCAACCTTTTTCGGAATACCACATCTACCTGAACAACGAGATGTAATTTATCACCCGCACGGAGTTAACTTGGTCCATGCAGTGACCATTCCATGTGCTGAAATACGAGAGAGTCTAGGACCAGAGGGCGCAGCCTCAGAATAAAAGGATGTACCTTTAGAAAGGAGATGAGGAGGAATTTATTTTGTCAGCGGGTGGTGAATGTGTAGAATTCATTGCCACAGACGGCTGTGGAGGCCAAGTCATTGGGTATTTTTAAGGCTGAGATTGACAGGTTCTTGATTAGTAAGGGTGTCAACGGTTAGGGGGAGAAGGCAGGAGAATGGGGTTAAGAGGGAGAGATGGATCAGCCATGTTTGAATGGCGGAGTGGACTTGATGGGCCAAATGGCCTAATTCGACTCCTATGACTTATGAAGGTAGGTTGGAGTCAGCGTTGAACTGACATCCAAAGAAGCAGCGTGCTGGAGTAACTCAGCGGGTCAGGCAGAGTGCTGGAGTAACTCAGCGGGTCAGGCAGCATGGTCTACTGTTGGCTGTGGAAACAGTGATAACAAAGGGATGAGTGGATGCAAACAGATATATGAATTCGACACGAAACATCACCTATTCCTTCTGTCCAGAGATGCTGCCTAACCTGCTGAGTAACTCCAGCATTCAGTGACTGTCATCAATGTCAAGTCAAGTTGAGTTTATCATCATCTGCATGAGTATGGTGAGGTACAGGACAATGAAGACCTTACTTGCAGCAGCATCACAGGCACATAGACGACACATAAACATACATTAATCATATTGTTACTTTCAGCGGGTATGGAATTAGATCCCAAGTTTATACCTCATTGCTGTTAGGAGTCCTGCCATGAACTCTATATTTTCCCTTTAGATTATCTTCCCAAAGTATAGCACTTCACACTGGCCCAGATTAAACTGCATTTGCTATTTCTCCGCCCATATTGTAACTGGTCGATATCTTGCTGTGTCCTTTGGCAGCCTTCTTTACTGCTCACAACTCCAACAAATTTTCTGTCATCTGCAAACTTACTAACAAACCCATCGTGATTTCTTCCAAGTTATTGGTATATATCACAAACAAAGTAGATCCCAGCACAGATCCCTGCGGAACACCACTGGCACTCAGCCTCCATAAAGAACAACGCCCTTCCACCACTGCACTCTGTCTTTGATGGGTAAGCCAATTCTGAATTCAGACGGAGGTCACCATGGATCCAAAACATATTAATCTTCTGGATCTGCCTACAATGAGGAACTTCACTAGCCAACAAAGGAATGTATTGGCTTGCTGTCCAAATATCTGAAAGATGTCCTGATGTTGCATTGGATCAGAAGTCTTCCAGATGTCCTTGGGACAGTGAGGGTTGGTCTCTGCCATTGCCTTTGTTGGTCCTATACTACACACCTGAATCAACTCTTGATTTGTCCAATTTTGAATCCTGGTTTGCTAATTGCACCAATAAGTACTAAAATGTCTGAGTAGAAAAGAGCTGCAGGTTCTGGCTTATACTGAAGATAGATACAAAGCTCTGGAGTAACTCAGTGGGTCAGGCAGCATCTCTGGAGAAAATGGATGGGTGATGTTTTGCAGGTACGGAAATCGCTATCAAAACATGCGGGGGACACAGTTCCTTGGTGGCCGCGCGAGGCTTTGGCCGTGGCCCCTGTGGACGGTAACATCGGGAGCTGTCCCGGTTGGTGACCGACTCCGAACACCAACAACAGCAGCTTCGTCCGCCCCGAATCGTGGGGCTTGAATCGGCCCGTTCACGGGGTCTTTCATCGGCCGGCGGGGGTTTCAACATTGGGAGCCTCAATCGCCTCAATGCAGCAGGCTGATTCAGCCCTTAGAAAGTGTCTGATAATGTCCGGAGGTGGGGGGGAGGGGGGTGGATTGTCCCCAACCTCTCAAAGCAGGGGGGAAACCCCAGGATTTCCGTCCCTGATTTGGGTCGGGACCCCTCTTCGGACTGACAGGGTTCTTTTCCTCCAGAGATGGTGCCTGACCCATTGAGTTACGACAGCACTTTGTGACTAAAATTTCAAGATCAACTTTACATTCAAAACTTTAATGTGAATAATCCTACAAAATAGTATAACAGGAAATATCTTGAAAAAAATGCAGATGAGTAGTATTTTACAAAGCAAGGTGACATTGAAAAGGCTTTGGTTCATGACAAGGTATGAAATCAAACCTTGCAAACGCAGAGAGAAACACAGAGCAAGAATTTCATCCTTTCAGGGACACATGACAATAAACTCACTTGAACTTGAACTTGAAATGGGGATTACTAAATTACACAATGGGCTGACGTGGATATGGGTGGGGAGTTGGAAAAATGGTTGTGGCATCTTTCCAACTCCAATAAGGGATGGGCGGATTTTGCATCATTTATGAGCGGCAAAGAGAGGAGATGTAGGAACAGGACACACGGTGTCCTCCCTCTGATCTTGCACACTGACGGAGTCGTGTAAGGCACTGACCAGTGGACAGCAACTGGGCAGAATGCGGATGAACTGTAAAAAACGTACTATCAGGTTTGGGAACAGGTCTGCCCAAGACCGCAAGAAATTGCAGAGACTTGTAGATGAAGCCAACACTAGACTCCACACTATTGACTCCATGTACACTTCGGGAAAGCAGCCAATCCCACCCCGGTCATAAAGACTTATCCCACTCCGGTCATTCCTTCTTTTCAAGGCTCCTGTCCAGCAGAGGGTACAGAAGCTTTAAAGTGCACACCACAAGACTCAGGAACAGCTTCCTCCCCTCTGTTATCAGGCTTCTGAACGGTCCTTCCATAGGCTCTGGTACTGTCTGCTTCACCTCTACCCCATTGCAGACATTGGACTTTGTCTATAGAACTGATGCACTACAATGCTATATTCTGCACTGAGAATGATATTCTGCACTATATCTTCCCCCTTCTTCGACCTATTATAGTTGAGTTTGATGTGATTGTATTTATGCATAGTATATATCTGGCATGATTGGAACAAAGTTTTTCAAAAACAAAGACAAAGCTATTCACAGCACCTTGGTACACGTGACAATAATAAACCTGAACTGAGGGTTGGATTCGGCTGGGTTTGTGGTCCTCCTGACAGCACTTGGCACAAGTTCAGTTTATACATGCATACAAAGGGTGGAGCACACCAGTGTGATATTACAGAGGCACAACCATTCACAGCAACTTCTTGGATGATTATTTTATTTACTTGGGTAGCTTAGAACCCAACAGTCTGAATATTGAAGTCTCCAATTTTAGGTAACTATATAAACCTCCCCTCCCTTATTCCGTCATATACCCTGTCTTCTACCCCCCCCCCCTTTTATACCACATGGATGGGCTATTTCTCCCCTCCCCCTCATCTTCTTCCTACATTCCTTCCTCTAGCTTCATAATTTGCAACTCTTCAATCCTTTTGTCTCATACCTGTTTTTTTAATCTCTAGCCTTTATCCAACCAGCTGCCCCACCTTCAGCTGGGTCAGCCTATTACCCTCCACCCTTTGTCCTGCCCCTGCTCTCTTCCAGTTTTCCTCACCCCGCCCCTCTGCAATTAGCCTGAATTTTATTTATTTATTTTTTAAATTTTATTTAACCTTTATTTAACTAGGAGAAGTCTCATTGAGATTAAAGATCTCTTTTACAAGAGAGTCCTGGCCAAGACAGGCAGCAGCACAGTTCCACAGTTACAGACAATAATTTAAAAACAACAGAGAACATATAAATAGAGTCACAGTCAGAACATCATCAAACAAAGCATGTACAGACAGAAGAGCCCGCTTCAACATCATTAAGAAGGGATTTAAATCTGTTTATAGAAACCAGCTCCTTAAGTTTCAGTTCATTCTGCAGCTGGTTCCATGCGAAGGGAGCAGCATAACTAAATGCCCTTTTCCCCAGTTCAGTACGGACTTTAGGTACAGTTAGTAAGAACAAGTCCTCAGAGCGGAGCTGATAAGTTCCTGTGCTTTTTCGAATTACATACTTCTGCAGGTATGAAGGAAGAACACCGAGGATAGTCTTATAAATAAGGATATGCCAATGATGGAGTCTGCGGGTGGGCAGGGCAAACCATCCAACTTGAGCATACAAAGTGCAGTGGTGCGTGAGGGTTTTAAAATTAGTAACAAATCTCAGTGCTCCGTGGTAGACCGTGTCCAAAGACTGTAGGCATTTTGAAGATGCATTCATATATAAAACATCACCATAGTCCAACACAGACATAAACGTTGCAGCAACAAGTCTTTTTTTGGCTTCAAAAGAAAAACAAGATTTGTTTCTAAAGTAAAAACCTAATTTTATCTTTAGTTTTTTCACAAGTTGCTGGATATGAGGTTTAAAAGAGAGAGAATCGTCAATTATAATTCCCAGATATTTATATTGAGACACAGATTCAACCACAGAGCCCTGCAAAGTGGTGATAGGAGGGAGGTCCGAGGGCTTTGATTTAGCTTTAGTGAACAGCATGAGCTTTGTCTTGTCAGCATTTAAAACAATGCTGTTTTAATGCTGTTTAAACAATGCTGTTTTAAATCACACAGGTTACGTTGCACAGTGTTAAAAGCAGTTTGGAGCTGACAGAGAGCCTGATTTGGGGTAGACGCAGAACAATATATCACTGTGTCGTCAGCATAAAAATTTGCGTTCGGAGCTTTATGATCTAGACTATTAATATAAATAGTAAACAATAAAGGTCCTAGAACTGATCCCTGTGGCACACCCTTGGATACATTAAGAGAGCTAGAAGTAATACCTTCTGCTCGCACACACTGGGATCTGCCTGATAGATAGTTTTTAAACCAACAGACAGCTTGATCAGACAAACCGATGCTGCATAGTCTTTGTAACAATAAGGCATGATCCACAGTATCGAAAGCCTTTGATAGGTCAACGAAAAGGGCTGCACAGTGTTGCTTATTGTCTAAAAATTCAATAAAATCATTTACTACTTTTAAAGCAGCTGTTGACGTATTATATTTTTTCCTAAAACCAGATTGAAATTCAGATAAAATACTGTTAGTTGATAAAAAGTCCTTCAGTTGTTGGTTTACAATGGATTCCAGCACCTTAATTAAAACAGACAGTTTGGAGATGGGCCTATAGTTGTTTAGCACAATGGGGTCCCCCCCTTTTAACAGTGGGAGAACAAAGGCAGATTTCCAAATAAGGGGAATTTCGTTTGTCTCCAGGGATAGATTAAAAAGATAAGTCAGAGGCAATGCAATAAAATCAGCGGCTAACTTTAGGAAGTAAGGCTCAAGGTTGTCTGGACCTGCCGATTTTTTGTGTCTAAACATCTCAGGGCCTTATGCACCTCTGAAAGTGTAACAGTGTCAAAAGTAAAGGCTTGTCCCTCAAAAATACAACTACTATCAGAGCAAGCAGAGGAGCCTTGAGCTGTGTTTTGAGAGTTGAAAAGTGAACCAGAGGTAATGAAATGCTCATTAAAACATCCAAGCATGTCAGCCTTTTCATAAATTTGGGTAGAGTCTTTGACAATGCATGGAGGTAGCTCAATAACATTTTTATTTCCAGTTATTGATTTAATGGTTTTCCAGAATTTCAACGGATTGTTTAGGTTATTTGAAGTTTCAGTAAGGAAATGATCAGCTTTGGCTTTTCTAATTGCAACTGTGCTTGCATTTCGCAGCTGCCTAAAGAGCAACCAGTCTGATCCAAGACCAGTACTCCTGGCTTTAGACCATGCCACATTGCGCTCATGGAGTAAAATGGATAACTCTGACGTGAACCATGCATTATCCCTGCCCCTTATTCTATACTTCCTAAAAGGAGCGTGCTTGTTAACAATTTCAATAAAACCATCATAAAAGAATTTCCAGACATTTTCAACATCAGGAATTACATTAATTTTCTCCCAGCCAAAGAGAAACAGGTCATGAAAAAATGCTTGCTCCACAAAATGTTTCATGTCCCGCTTTATGATGACACGCAGGTTGGTTTTAGGAACTTTTGTATTTCTTACTGTTGCAATGACACAGTGGTCACTGATGTCATTTGCAAAAACAGAAGCAGCAGAATATTTATGAGGAACATTAGTTAAGATAAGATCAATTAACGAAGATTTTTCCGGACATTTCAGATTAGGTCTAGTAGGACTGTCAACAATCTGAAAGAAATTAAACGAATCACAAAATGCTTTAAAATCATCTGATGCTGGTAGCAGCCAGTTCCAGTTTAGGTCACCAATAAGGACAATTTCATTAAAGTTCAACCCGGATAAAAGCTCCATTAAAGATGGTAAGGTGCAGCTGATAGCTGAAGGTGGCCTATAGAAACCGACAACAGTGATGTGGAGAAGGGTCCCGAACCAAAATGTCACCTATTCATGTTCTCCAGAGATGCTGCCTGACCTGTTGAGTTACACCAGCACTTTGTGTCATCTTTTTAACCAACGGGTTTAAAAATTGATGGACTACTAGTTTAGGAAGGACAGCTGCAGGTTAGACGTCAATGCCCCCTCTCCCTCCATCTCCACTCCCCCCATGAAGTTGTAACATCTTGGATTCAATACTCTGCACAAGATTCAAGAGAGTTTAATCGCCATACGTGCCGACGACAGAACAAGGACATTCTTACTTGCAGCAGCTTAACAAGCCCGTAAACACAATACACATAGACAACAAACAATAAACTAAAGTTCAAAAAGTTAATAACTACAAAAGGCATTAGTAGTCTTTAGTGCAACCAAAGAATGGCCGTAGAAGTGCATAGTCGAGGATAGTGTTGTGTGGTGTTCAAACGCCTGATGGTCGTCTGGTAGAAGCTGTTCCAAGGCCTGGTGGTCACAAAGCATTTTCAAAATTTTAAGTCTAAGATGTTCTCTCTAAAAACAGTAGATTTCCCCTTGTGTCTCATTTTACGGTTGTAACCGCGCTTAAATTGGAACGAGTGCAGGGAAGATTTATGAGGACTCGAAGGGCTGAGCTACAGCGTGAGGTTGGGCAGGCTAGGACTTTATTCCTTGAAGCTCAGGAGGATGAGGGTGATCTTCCAGATGTGTATAAAAGGGGGATAGATGGGGGTGAATACACAGAGTATCCAGAGTATGGGAATCAAGTACTAAAGGGCATAGTTTTAAGGTGAGAGGGGAAAGGTTTAATGAGAAACTAAGGGGCAACCTTTTCATACAGAGGGTGGTGGGTATACAGTATGCAATGAGCTACCAGAAAGGGGTAGGAGAGGTAGGGATATTAACAACATCTCAAAGACATTTATTATATGTACATGGATAGGAAAGGCTTATAGGGATATGGACCAAATATGGTCAATAAGCACAAGCTTAGATCAGGTCAGTATAAAGGAGTCGGGCCCGTTTCCATTCTGTATGACTATGGTGCTAAAGTGAATTTGCTTTCTAATATTATTCATTAATTTCAGAGAGAGCAATTAGGATCAACCTCACTAGTTTGCCAATCCTGCAACAAACTTTCAAACAGTGCAGTAATTGTTCCTTGGTGAATTATGCTCATTTCTATTCATAAGGTGTTCAGAGAAATGAAAACATATCCACAGGTTAAGGACAACATCAGAATCCAAAGCCAACCTAAATGTTAAACACAAAATCTTTATCCTCCCCCTTGCTGCCTCATTCCTTGGAAGTCCGCTGTACTTTAGAAGCTGCAATAACTGTGGTACTTCTGAGAGTGAAATATTGTTTCAGTACTTTGTCATGGACAAGTAGATAGGAATATTGAATAGATTTATGGACTAAACTTGGAACCGCACCGGAGGCTCGTGAAGGGTCATTGGCATTCCATGTAAGTTATTTGTGAAGTTTTAAAGCGTTTCCACATGTCAGTGCAACCTTGCAGAGCCTCGGTGAAACAGGCAGGATCCTGTCCTTGTTCAAACACTGGAGCACCAAGTGCTTGACCTGCAAAATGTCATAAAACTCATTTTATAATGGCTAAGCATTTCTGCCTGTCCTGGATAATTGTGGTCAATTGAACTTGCTTTTTAATGTCTTTAATTGCTCTCGATTGGAACAGCTAAGGTCAACCTCACTAGTTTGACAATTAGGACATGAGATCAGAAGACATCGGAGCAGAATTAGACCATTCGGCCCATCGAGTCTACTCCACCATTCAAACACGGCTGATCTATGTTTTCCCTCTTAACCCCATTCTCCTGCCTTCTCCCCATAAACCTTTGACATCTTACTAATCAAGAATGATATGACAATGAATTCCATACATTCACCACCCCATTCTAATGCCCCTGTCCCACTTAGGAAACCTGAACGGAAAGCTCTGGAGACTTTGCGCCCCACCCAAGGTTTCCGTGCGGTTTCTGTGCGGTTCCTGGAGGTTGCAGGTGGTTGCCGGAGGTTGCAGGTAGTGGAAGCAGGTAGGGAGACTGACAAAAACCTCCGGGAACCGCACAGAAACCTTGGGTGGGGCGCAAAATCTCCAGAGGTTTCCGTTCAGGTTTCCTAAGTGGGACAGGGGCATAAAGGTACGTCCTTCCATTCTGAGGCTGTCCCCTCTGATCCTAGACTCCCACTAATGGAAACGTCCTCTCCACATCCAGTCTATCTAGGCCTAACATAGGACAATACAGCACAGGAACAGGCCCTACACGGGCACCTCTCCAAATATTAAAATTTATGGATTGAAGAGTCAAGGAAAGTGGGTGCAAGTGGGGAGTTATTTTCCTACTTGGAGAACTGCCAGAGGAAACTGTAGAGTGTAGAGTGGATAGGACTTTTAAAAGACATTTGTGTGTGTGTATAATAAATATATATATATATATATGTGTGTGTGTGTGTGGCACTGTGGCATAGCCAACCCGGATGTGTAGGAAGGAACTGCGGATGCTGGTTTACACCGAAGATAGACACAAAATGCTGGAGTAACTCAGTGGGACAGGCAGCATCTCTGGAGAGAAGGAATGGGTGATGTTTAGGGTCGAGAAGTTTCTCTCCAGAGATGCTGCTTGTCCCGCTGTTACTCCAGCATTTTGGTCTATCTTTGATGCCAACCTGGATGGCAAGGACAAAGTGGGCTGAAGAATCTGTTTCGGTGCTGATTGAAGAAGGGCACTAACCAGAAACGTCACCCATCCATATTCCCCACAGATGCAGCCTGACCCGCTGAGTTACTCCAGCACATTGTGTCTTCTTCTGTGCTGGGCAGCTCCATGACACTTTTCTCAAGTAATCTGCTATTTTATGCTGTTGGGGACACCTCAGATCACTCGCTTGCTTTTCACAGAAGCGCCATCAGACCTTTTGCAGCCTCCTGTATGAGTACTTGGCTCCTTCACTTGGCATCTTATTTGCAGGGCAACTGTGCAGATGTTCATTGTCAGTCGGTCCGCCCAAAAATATCACCCCAAAACCAACTCCTCCACCTCCAGAGTTCATTTGATTAAAGTCAATGGAATAAACGTTGGAGGTGGACTGATGTTCAGAAGACAGTTATATGGCACCAATTGCACTGAAGTTCGACTCCAGCACCTTCAACATTACGGAGACTTCTCAGATGTGCATTGGAGTGTCAGCCTAGATTGTTACATTTACAAGTCCATGGAGAATACTTTGAATCAGAACTGCAGAGCTCAACATCAAGTGTGGTGGCCAAGTGAGTCTAATTTGAAAAAAGTCTGAAGAGATTTAAATTCCTCCATTTTCCAGAAAATCAAATCTGTTGCGAATGAAAATTAATTTTCCTTTCTGTGCTCCAAATTTCCTGCCATAGTCCAGTGTGATTGACTTCTCTGGAAAAGGGAAGGGGAGAAATCTGCTACATAGAGATCCGTTATTGCAAGGGATTACTGTACACATAAATTATAGATATGCCAACTGTGGAGAATTGGTCAATATCTTTTTTATAATTACATCAGGATTAAGTGTTTAATTTTTGGTTTGAGATGTCTTAGTTCTGATGTGAATTAGTAACTTGACATTAATTTCTGATCTCACTGTGTGCGGGTGGATTGCGTTTCAGTTATTACAAGCCCCAATTGCACTGAGCTGACTGTTTGTACAAGGCGCCTACTTGACATACTTGGAAACTGGAGAGCAACCAATTCTCACGTCGACTTTCACTATTCAATGTTACAGAGCCAGAAATGGTATGGGGATCTCCACAACCACAGGGAAGGTCAATGATAGATGTCAAAATAATGATTCCATGCCTTTGTTTGGCCTGGGTACTGTCCAAATGTACTCTAATCACTAGCCACAGTTCGCCAGCTTCTTGCCCAACTTTCCTGCTGTAAAATGTAAATTCTTGCAAAACAGAATCATAAATCAGTTATGGCCTGTGACAGGCCATAAGCTTCATATGGTTTGCCCATAAGATTGTCCATAAGGTTCATGCTAGCTCTCTGTAGAATAATTAATTCGGTTCCATATCTGCTCTTTTCATAAAGAATTCCATTCTTCTGTAACTGGTACATATGACTATTAGGTCTTGATTCTTGGCCCGTGAAGCCCTGTAAACTGCCTCTCCAACTCTGAATGACCTAATTGCCCCAATTTTCACTATTCTTCCATGTAGTGAATTCTAGATAATAAAACTTGTTGCGTCCTATTTTTAATCAAAAATCATTCCGTCCAGTCTCTTCAGACAAGTCTAATGTACAGTTGATTTATGAAAGCTAATCCGATTTTACATTACTGTCTATCAAATTATCCGTGTTATCTATCGTTAAAGAAAGTCCAATGTTTTTTTTTGGCAAGTTGCAGCTATAACTGAGCCAGCTAGATTCTCGAGTAGATGAGAATTGGGATAAGGAATGCTGGCTGCGTTGTTGTGTCTTGGGGCGATGGGACAGGCAACCCTGCCAACATTTCCTTTCACTGGTGCCATCAGAGAAAAGGTCCTGACATTGGACCCCTGAGTATTTTCTACTATTTCTAATTCTCCAAGTGTCAAAACATTCCTCCACTTTTATTCAATATTTCTTAATTCCTGCGTACGCAATTTTTCATTCCTTCATGCAAATTGATAATAAATAGAGTGACAAGTTCCCAGATTAGATTGATGGAGAATATTATTGTTCAGATATTCTCAAGAAATGTTTTAATTAATTTTTCAACCCACTGCCTCAACGTTATCTTTAATAATGTGAACAGTCGTTTTTTACTAATGTTCTTCTGTCAAAATCTTACAGCCTGATTTTTAGAAGTTTATAGATTGTCATCCATGAACTTTCCAAGCTAGTAATCAAAAGGGGAGAACATAGAACAGTACAGCACAGTATTAGGTCATTCAGCCCACGATGTTCATGCTGAACGAGATGCCAAGTGAGGAGGGGAGAGATAGATGGGATTGGTCTGTTTGGAGCTGGCATGAATCCGATATACCAAATGACCTGCATTGTGGCATGGTAGGTGAGTACCAGGTAAGTCCCACACTCCCACAAACACTTTTTACTGACCTTTAAAAACACAAAGTGTTGGAGGAACTCAGAGGGTCAGGCAGCATCTGTGGACAGGAATGGACGTGATATTTCAGGCCGGGACCCTTCTTCAGACTGGTGGAGTAGGGGGGCGAAAGCTGGAAAAGAAAGATGTCCATTGGAATTAAATAAAACATGAGAATATCCTAGTTATCCTGCTGCAGTCCATCACATGTACTGACCTCACCAACATCAAAGTGATCTTCTGGAGTCGCCGCCTTAGTAAGGCAGCCAGCATCATCAGAAACCCACTCCACCCTGGCCATACTCGCATTTCATTGCAGCCATCGGGAAGAAGGTATAGGAGCCTGAAAACTGTAACATCCAGGTTCAGGAACAGCTTCTTCCCTTCAACCATCAGGCTATTAATCACTACAAACTACAAATAGGCTCCAAACCAAAGATCTTAGAGCGGATGATCTTTGCTCCAAACTGTATAAACTTTGGGCACAGTTTTGTTTTTGCACTACTATTGTTTGCATGGTTTTGACTGAACTTTTTCAGCCGTTTATTACAGTGTTTACAGAGTAATATGTTTACATATCTGTTGTGCTGCTGCAAGTAAGAATTCCGTTGCTCCATTTCGGGACATATGACAATAAAACACTCTCAACTCCTGACACTTCCCTTTTCCCACCCATCACACACCAGCCATGTCCTAGCTTTCTGCAGAGTCCCGTCAGCACCACCAACTCTCGCTTACCCACTCACTGTGAGGCATCACTGTTACAGGAACGTTTCTGCATGAGCTGGGTGTGAATTGTGGTTGGCGATGGATTATCCATCCCTCCCGATAACTTGACGTCATTGTTCTTCCTCAATAACACGAGCTAAACCTTTGCAGAAAGACATGGGAGGCCAGAGGAGTTTGATCAACAAGTGGACCACCTTTCTGAAAGCCCGTCTGATCTGTTCTGTGCCTGGGCTCGATGGTTATCAGACACACTTCGACGAACTGCGTAAGTAATGGTCATTTTCTGTCGGAACCATGAAAATAAAAGGCAGCGTTAACTTTAAAAGTTAATTCAAACATCGTTTAAACAACATACTTTAACATATCCAATCATGTAAACTCCACTGTCATGTTTTATGCAAAAATAATGAGGCATGGAATTAATTTGATTTTAGCAAATACATGTTGAGCAAAATTGAACAGTTTATCCCGGTTTCGTTATGACTGATGTTTTGGACAAAGGTTTTTATTTTGTGTTGTCTTGTCTTTACAAAGAGGATGTTTATCTGTTCAACACCATCGACAAACTGCCTGTGTTTTATGGAATCTTCACATCCTCCAGGTAACCATTCATGTTGATGCATTGCCATTCCGATCAAGACTGATGCAGTTTGGTTTACCATAAACATTTGCTAAACATACCATAAATACTGAATTTAAAAGATAGAATTTTATTTTTAAATTGTTCACTTTCTATGGTTTCAATACTTAGAAGTATACAGCATGGAACCAGCCCCTTCGGCCCACTTTACCATGCTGACCAAGATGGCTAATCATAGTTAGCACTCTAAAATGTCCCTATCCATATATCTTCCCAAATGACTTTTAAAAGTCATAATTGTACCCACTTCTGTACCTTCCTATTGTGGAAATGTTGCCTCTGAGGTCCCTCGTAAATCTCTCCCCTCTCACCATGCCTATGCCCTCTAGTTTTAGAACCCTCTACCCTGGGGAAGAAGACTGAGCATTCCATGTCCCTCATGATCTTATACACCTCACTAAGGTCACAATGACGTCACATTAAGGCTCCAAAGAAAAAAGTCCCCAGCCTATCCGACAACATCATTTATCCGGTGTTTCTTTTGATACTGGAAAATTCTAACAGAATTTAGGGTGGCCCAATGGCACAGCAGTAGAGTTGCTGCTGTACAGCGCCATAGACCCAGTTTCGATCCTGACTACTGGTGCTGTCGGCATGGAGTTTGTCTGTTCTCTCCATGTGGGTTTTCCCCGGGTGCTCCCACACTCTTATACTCAAGACATACAAGTGTGTTGATTAATTGGCATCGGCAAAGATTGGAAATTGTCCCTAGTGTGTAGGATTGAACTAATGTAAGGGGATCGCTGGTCAGTGCAGACTCGGTGGGCCGAAGGACCTGTTTCCACATTGTATCTCTGAACTAAACTAAACTAAAGAATATTAATGTAGATAGTGACAACTATCAAATTGTCTTTGAAAACTTGGTTGACTTTGTCGGTAGCAATTGCACATAAAAAAGACACAAAGTGCTGGAGTAACACAAATGGTTAAACAGCATCTCTGGAGAACATGGATAGGTGACGTCTCAGGTCGAGACCCTTTTGTAAATGTCCGTGTTCTCCAGAAATGAAGACACAAGGAACTGTAGATGCTGGCTTACAAATAAAATGGACAGACAATGTTTTGGAATTGGACCCATCTGCAGACCAAAGTTCCAGAGTCTGAAGAAGGGTCTCAACCCAAAACGTCGTGTACCCATGTTCTCCAGAGATGTTGCCTGACCCGCTGAGTTGCTCCAGCAATTTGTGTCTTTTTTTGTAAACAAGCATCTGCAGTTCCTTGAATTATGTTTTAAGAGCTTTTTTTCCCCTCCCAGTTCTGTTTTCAGTGGCTCTGCAGTTTGTGTGTACAGCCTAGCTGACATTCAAGCTGCATTTAATGGACCTTTCACACATCAGGACAGCCCTGACCACCACTGGATGGAATACCAGGGGAAGATTCCTTACCCCAGACCTGGTACGGTGAGTACAGTCACTCATTAATGCAGGGATTGGATAGCATACTGGTTATGTTCTAAAAACAAAAATACCCAGCCACAACTAAGGTGGCATTGTTATGCATCTGCTAAAGTCGCAAACTCACAACACCAGAGGCCTGGGTTTGATCCTGACCTTGGGTGCTCTCTGTATGGAGTTTGCACGTTCTCCTTGTAGCCACATGGGTTTCCTCCGGGTGCTCTGGTTTCCTCCCACATCCCAAAGACAATCGTTAATTGGCCTCTGTAAACCGCCCTCAGTCGTGTTGGGAGCGGAAGAGAGAGTGGGATGACATGGAACTTGTGTGAGTGGTTGATGTGGGTGGAAGGGACTGTTTCCATGCTGTATCTCTAAAAATAGAGACAACTTAGAAACTAAATTTAAAATAAAAACAGGAAATGCTTGAAATACTCAGTAGGACAGGCAGCATCTGTGGAGAGAGAAACAACAGTAATGTACCTGTTGGTCGACAAAAGTGCTGGAGAAACTCAGCGGGTGCAGCAGCATCTATGGAGCGAAGGAAATAGGCAACGTTTCGGGCCGAAACGTTGCCTATTTCCTTCGCTCCATAGATGCTGCTGCACCCGCTGAGTTTCTCCAGCACTTTTGTCCACCTTCGATTTTCCAGCATCTGCAGTTCCTTCTTAAACAGTAATGTACCTGTTGATGGCCCAATCTCTGAATCTGTAATTACCCACCTTGTGAAACTATTGCCCATCTTGTCCCTCTCAATTTAAACCTACGTCCTTTGGTTCTCGATTCCCTTACCCTGGGAAAAATACTTTGTGCTGTCACCCTATCTATTCCCCTCTCATATGAGCAGGACTCTCATATGAGCATATGAGTGGGCAATATTCATTTGCAGATGCTTTACACTGGAAGGCTATCATGTTTTGGAAAGAAGCAAGGGGGTGCAAACTTATCCTGTGTGTCTTTCGGATGTTGGAGGAAACAAAGCACCTGGAGAAAACCCACGTGGTCACAGGGTGAATGTACAAACCCCGTGCAGACTGCAGCCCGTAGTCACTGTGAGGCAGCAACTCTACCGCTGCACCTCTGTGCCACCCCCAATGTAGTAACCTTTCCATTGTGGAAAAATAACCCACCTTCTCAACAAATGTAGTGTGGTTTAAACACATGTGTAAAGTATTGCCTCTTGCTCCCTTTCAGTGTCCCAGTAAAGCATTTGACGCCACAATTGAGTCGACCAAGGATTTTTCAGATGATGTCATCAGCTTCATTAAGAGCCACCCATTGATGTACAAGGCTGTGTACCCCATAAACAAGAGCCCGGTTTTTATCCAAGTGAACGCTGGTTACAGAATCACCCAGCTTGTGGTTGACCGGGTCAAGGCCAAGGATAGACACTATGCAGTTCTATTCTTGGGCACAGGTACGCAAGCTTTCATTTCCAATGAAAATCATTCAAAATAAGTCTATTCTCATTGTTACAAACCTCTTTATAACTGCTACAGAGGACAAAATCTGTTGCAACCGCGGCATCCGTTCGCATCAGGAACTCAGGGCCGAGTTAGTGGCCGCTAGATGGTTGGAGCAAATCTTGTCTCAGTCTGTGTTTAAAGTATTAGTTCAGTCTAGTTTAGTTTATTGTCACGTGTACCGAGGTGCAGTATAAAGCTTTTTTTTTTGCGTGCTATCTGTTCAGCGGAAAGACTATACATGATTGCAATCAAACCGTGTACAGATACAGGATAAAGTGAATAACGTTTAGTACAGGATAAAGAGAACAATGTTTAGTGCAAGATAAAGTTCAATTAAATAATAGACATGGGTCTCCAATAAGGTAGATGGTAGCGTTATGTACTTTGTGGGCTTTCCTGTTTATTGTGTGTCTTGTTTAGTGTATGTTTATTTTCAATACTGTACATATTTACCCTCCTTGTTGTTGGGAGACCCCTTCCACCCCTGCAACGGACTGTTCCAGCTGCTACGGTCAGGCAAACGCCTCCGTTGCCATGCTGTGAGAACGGAGAGGTTGAGACGGAGTTTCTTCCCAGAGGCCATTCGGACTGTAAACTCCTATCTCACCAGGGACTAACTTTACTGAACCTTTTTTCCTTCCGCCCACAATATTCAATATGTAAAGGAATATGTGATTCTGTTTGTAGTTTGTTTGGTTGTTTGTTTGTTTGTCTTTTTGCACAAAGTCCGCGAGCATCGCCACTTTTCATTTCATTGCACATCTCGTATGTGTATGTGACGAATAAACTTGACTTGACTTGACTTACTCGGTTACAGTGGACAATCGGCAATAATCAACACCATTCCCCCCCCCCCCCCCCTTTAGTCCATTATTACAAGGGTTACCTGCATATACGATACAGGAACATTGAGTGTAAGAATCAGGAAGTCACATTGCAGCTTTATATGACTTTGGTTCGGCCTCGTTTGGAGTTTGCATAACGTTCTGGTCGCCCCATTACAGGAAAGATGTGGAGGCTTTGGGAAGAGTGCCGATGGGGTTTACACGAATGCAGCGTGGATTAGAGGGTATTAGCTACAAGGAGAGGTTGGACAAACTTGGATTGTTTTCTCTGGAATACCAGAGGTTGAGTGGATGTCCAGATAAGAAGTCTATAAAAATGATCAGAGGCTTAATTAGAGTAAACAGTAGGGATCTTTTTCCCAGGGTGGAAATGTCAAAGACTGGGGGCACAGGTTCAAGGTGATGGGGCAAAGTTTAAAGATGTGCAGGGCATATTTTTAACAGAGGGTGGTGGGTGCTGGGAACATGTTACTGGTGGTGGTGTTGGTGGTAGATACCACAGTGGCATTTGAGAGACTTTCAGATAGCATGTGGATGTGCATGACAAAGATCACAGGCAGGCAGAAGAGATTTGTTTAGATTGGTATCATGCTCGATATAGACATTGTGTGCTGAAGAGCCTCTTCCTGTGCCTTACTGTTGTTCTATGCTCTAAGTTCTATGTAATATGCACAGTGCATGCCCTTCATGTGTTTGCAGATGTTGGGACAGTAATAAAAGCTTTGTGTATTACCAAGGACAATTTGAATGCAGAAGGAATTGTATTGGAAGAATTGCAAGTGTTTGAGGTATGGAATATTATCTTTGATTAGCAAGAGATTTTATAATTTGATTAGCAAGAGATTTTGATGTGACTGAAATTGAGTTAACGAGTGAGAATTCCCCATCTCAATTAATGTAATCTACTAGCATGTTTATGTAACTCGATATTTACAGCATATTGTTATTATTAGTAAGTGTGTCAGTGATTATGGGGAGAAGACAAGAGAATGCAGTTGGGAGTGAAAATAGATCAGCCATGACTGAATGGCAGAGTGGATGATGGGCCGAATGGCCTAATTCTGCTCCTACAACTTATGAACTTATAAGCATTATTTAAGGTATCCATGTTAATTATATAGTATTAACAAAAGCTTTTTCTCTCCATTAATAGGTAGAATTCTTCCAAAATATGGAAACACATGACGAGCATGCATTGTACATATTACATAGAACATAGAATAGTACAACACAGGAACAGCACCTTCAATACAATACAATACAATACTGCTCCTACTGCTGATGTCTGTGTCAAACATGATGCCAAGTTAAACTAACCTCATCTGGCCACCTGTGATCAATATTCCTCCATTCCCTGCACATTGATTTCAGGCCACAGAATTCATACTAATACCAAACTGACCTAACAATGCAGAAGGAACAAATCATCAATTTAATTTCTATATTTAGAGTTATAGTCATATGGTCATACGACATGGAAAGAGGCCCTTCAGCCCAACTTGGCCACACCGACTAACACGTCCCATCTACTCTAGCCCCACCTGCCTGTGTTTGGCCCATATCCCTCTAAACCAGCCCTATCCATGTACCTGTCTAATTGGTTCGTAAAAGTTGCAATAGTCGATACGATGCGATAGAACTTTATATATTCCAGGAAGGAAACTGGGTCCCTGCTTCAACTTACTCCTCTGGCAGGTTCCACACACCCACCATCCTTTGTGTGAAAATGTTACCCCTCATATTCCTATTAAATCTCTCCCCCTTCACCTTAAACCTGTGTCCTCTGGTTCTCGATTCCCCTACTATGGACAAGATATTCTGTGCATCTACCCGATCTATTACTCTCATGATTTTATACACCTCTATAAGATCACACCTCATCCTCCTGCACTCAAGGAATAGAGACCCAGCCAACTCAACCTCTTTCTGTAGCTCAGACCCTTGAATCCTGGCAATCTACCAGCAATATTATTAATGTTGAAGCTATTAATTAAACAGTTTACAGCATTCACAGCATTTGAATACCATTGTCAAAAAACAATCATTGAATTAATTGCCGCACAATTTGTTGCTTTATTTCAAGTTTGTGGAACTTTGTTTGTTCTTTTAACGAGTTATTAAAATACAATAACTTGCAATGTTTATATTTTATTAGGCGTCAACTCCAGTGTTGACAATGGAACTTTCTTCAAAGCAGGTAAGCAAACTAAATATAACTCGACATATCTCCATCTATGGAACCGAATTGTGCTTGGATGTGCAAAATATATTTCCCCCTGTGCCAAGAGGAAATGTTTCTCATTGTGTTTTACTAGCTCAAGAGTCAAGAATGTTTTATTGTCATAACAATATTTTTATTGTCATCTCTGTAAAAACTGTCATTATACGTGAATTTAGTGCACATAAATCAACAGTTTTTGCCAGTAGTTTTTTTTGAGACGGTACCTCTAAAATGTTTTTAAACGATTTTCAAACTTTTAGAATTTTAATTTATAGTCTATTCAATTTCAGATTATTAATTTTAGTACAAAAGATTACTGAAGTTTAAACAATAAAACATGTGAATTAAATTACCTGCAACTTGATGTCCACAAAAAAAAGCACAGATTTTTTACATAGTTGGCAAAACACGATTAGAAATATTTCCAGAGAGCTGCTGGAAAAGTACATTTTGCTCATCCAAAGTTCGAAATGTAGCCTCAGGAGTTATTTGGATTCATCATGTTATTCACTACAAGTAACTGATTCATGACTGGCACCTGCAGAGGGCTGGGAAAAGACTTTCTCTACCTGATAAAGTTAGAAAGGAAGAACCAAAAGGAGGAAATTAAGAGGCAGCACAGTGGCGTAGTGGTAGAGATGCTGCCTTATAGTGCCAGAGACCGGGTTCGATCCTGACCACGTGCGTATGAGTTTGTACCTTCTCCCTGTGACCGCGTGTGTTTCCTCTGGGTGCCCTGTTTTCCTCCCACATCCCAAAGAACTGCAGGTTTGTAGGTTAATTGGCCTCTGTAAATTACCCCTAGTGTGCAGGACAGAACTAGTGCGTCGGTGATCATTGGTCAGTGCAGACTCGATGGGCCGAAGTGTAAGGGCCTGTTTCAATGTTGTTTCTCTTAAAAACTAAAAATAAGATAATGGAGCTAAGCTGATTAAATGTCATTTTCATTTTTTTGTTTTTTTAAGTTTTTATAGATACAGCATGGAAACAGGCCCTTACACTAGTTCTATCCTGCACACTAGGGACAATTTTCAGAGGTCAATTAACCAACAAACTTGAAGGTTTGACTCTAATGATGCAACCAGTTTCCACTCTAGGTTACAGACTGGTGACCCCTGGTGGAATCATCTGGTGTTTCCATACAAGGCATGGGATGATTTAAAAAATTCAAAGCTTTAGACTTTAAACTTTAGAGATGCAACTGAAACAGCCCCTTTTGGTCCACGTCGACCAGCAATCACCCTGCAAACTAGCAGTACCTACACACTTTTTAGTTTAGTATAGTGATATAGCACGGTAACAGGCCCTTCTGCTTCTTCTTGCGTATTGCGTGCACAGCCTAAAGTTGTAAGTCAACTTGTTCTATTTGATCTATTTGTTTGTGCCATACGCAAGAAGGCCCTTCTGCCCACCGAGTCTGCGCCGACTAGCAACCTCCGTACACTCGCACTATCCTACACAATAGGGACGTTACACTTTTACCAAAGCCAATTAACCTACAAACCTGTATGTCTTTGGAATGTGGGAGGAAACCGGAGAACCCGGAGAAAACCCAAGCTGTTGCAGAGAGAACGTACAAACTCCGTACGTACAGCACCCATAGTCAGGATCGAACCAGGGACTCTGGTGCTGTAAGGCAGCAACTCACCCGCTGCGCCACTGTGCCGCCCCAGAGCTAAGGAGTTATTTCACAGAAAGTTTCTAAAGATTATTTATTTTTACACAGCGTGCCCTGATTGACAGATGTCCTTTAACAGAACTTATACACATCTTCAGTTCCCTCCCCTCTAATTTCAGTCTGAAGAAGGATCCCGACCGGAAATGTCACTCATCCTTTTTCTCCAGAGATGCTGCCTGACCCGCTGAGCTACTCCAGCATTCTGTGTCTATCTTCAGTATAAACCAGCATCTGCAGTTCCTTTCTACACACAAGTCAAGATTGTTTCATTTTCATATGCCCCCAAACAGAACAATGAAATTCTCACCACAGCAGCAAAACAGAATATGTTCACATAATACTCTGTAAACACTTTAATAATCAATCAAAAAGTTATAGAACTTAAAATCTTTATATAATACATAATATATATATTTGGTTGTCGTGTTTAATAGCCTGGTGGTTGTAGGGAAGAAGCTGAATTTGAGTTTAGATTGAATTTAATTTATTGTCACGTGTACCGTGGTACAGAGAAAAACTTTTGTTGCGTGCTAACCAGTCAGCAGAAAGACAATACGTGATTACAATCAAGCCATCCACAGTGTACACATACAGGATAAAGGGAATATCGTGAATAACGTTTAGTGCAAGATAAAGTCCAGTAAAGTCTGATCAAAGATAGTCTTGGGGTCTCCAATGATGTAGATAGTAGCTTAGGGCTGCTCTCTAGTTGTTGGTAGTATGAACACTTTTCACATGCATTTTCCGTGTTGCTTGTAGAAGCAGATTTACATTGGGTCGAAGGATGGTGTCGTGCAGCTGGCTCTGCAGAGGTGTGGTGCATATGGAGCAACTTGCTCTGAATGTTGCCTTGCCAGAGATCCCTACTGTGCATGGAATGGAACTGCCTGTTGCCAATATGTGCCAGCACTGAGAAGGTGAGGGATCAATCAAACTCTGTTTTGAACCATGAATTCTCTTTGTAGTTTTCCAGATGAACTTTTCTGCACCTTCTTTTAAGTAATTGTGGAAGTTTTATTCTCTGAATTGTTGATACTGATTGTGATAAAGTAGAATGGGAAGCAGTGAGTTTGTAAAGTAAGAAGATTTATGAGCAGCTACAGCCGACAAGAATTCATGCAGACTGCATTTGCTGTGTGATTACAGACAAATTATGAATCCATTCCTTTTGAACGTTCAAAATCTGACACAGACACAGACCAGGGGAATACGCGTGCACTAGAATGTATAGTGGCGATGGAGAATGCTTTCCATTCTCATTCCCCTCCAGCCCCCACCACTCACCTGGGCCACTGAGATCAAAAGAAAAAGACATAAATGCTGGAAATCTTAGTTTGGTTTAGAGAGACAGCGTGCAAATAGGCAACTTCGGCCCACCGAGTCCACGCCGATCAGCGATTCTCGTACACTCGTTCCATTCTACACACTAGCCGCAATTTACGGAGGCCAAATGACCTACAAACCTGCACATCTTTGGAGTGTGCGAGGAAACCGGAGCACCCAGAGAAAACCCTTGCAGCCACGGGGAGAACGTACAAACTTCGTGCAGAGAGTACCCGTAGACGGGATCAAAGCTGGGTCTCGGGTGCTGCAAAGCGGGCAAGTCTGCCGTTGCACCGCTGTACCACCAATCTAAACTGCAAAGAAGGGATGGTGAGAAAGTTGGTTAGGGCTCCAGAGAGAACCATCATTGTCTTCTCTTTACGAAGCATTTTTCAGGCGACACTCTGCGCATCTGATAATTTCTGTTATTTTGGTGGGTCGCACAATGCCAGCTGAAATTGTCCAGCCAACTCAAGCATCACAATGCTTTGGCTTAAACATCTGACCTTCCTTGGGGACATAAGGAACTGCAGGTGCTTGTTTACGAAATAAAACAAAACACAAAGTACCGGAGTAACTGAGTGGGTCAGACAGCATCTGAGAGGGGCATGGATAGATGACATTTCAGAATTAAGAAGGGCCCCGACACAAAACGTCACCTATCCCTGTTCTCCAGAGATGCTGCCTGATTTATTGTGTCTTCTTTCTGAAAACCAGCATCTGCAGTTCCTTGTGTCTCTCTGATGTGGCAACCTTTCCATGAGAGAAAAATTACCCGCTCCTCAATAAATGTCAGCTACAGCAGATGAAACATTTTCCTTTCCAAACAGGACAACGTCAAAGCTGCACCATCATCTCTCGCAGATGGACAGATGCTAACTATAGATTTAAATACATTAACAAAGAAAAGAAGCTGTCTAAAATAATCCGGCTTCCTTCCTTTCAGTGTCCAAGTAAGACATTTGACAATTGAATTGACCAAGAATTTATCAGATGCTGGCATCAGCTTTTTTCCCCCTTGATATGGAGTCGATTTATAAAGTGAAAGTAAAGTCAGAGTCACACCGTTAGGAAACTGACCTGCCAGACGAGCAACTCCTTGCCAACCAACTATCACCCTAATCCTTCAATTGTCCAATTTTATTCTTTTCACATTACCACTGATTCTTCCAGATTCTGCTACTCACCAACACACTAGTGGCCAATCTGCCTGCCAAAATGAAGTGAAGAACAAATGCATAGCATCTCCCTTGCTGTGATCATGCCATAGTCGGGGCAGCACAGCGGCGCAGCGGTAGCCCTGCAGCCTTACAGCAACAGAAACCCGGGTTCGATCCCGACTATGGGTCTGTTCAGAGTTTGTACGTTCTCCCCTGTGACTGCTTGGGTTTTCTCCAGGTGCTCCGGATTCCTCCCACAGTCCAAAGACGTGCAGGTTTGTAGCTTAATTGGCTTTAGTAAATTATCCCGCATGTGTAGGATAGAACTAGTGTATGGGCGATCGCTGGTCGGTGTGGACTCAGGGGGCCAAAGAACCTGTATCTCTAAACTAAAAACTAAACTCCATGCCATCACTTCCAAGCGTATGACTAGAGGTGTAAGCCTGGGAACTGAAGACTGCCCTCCTACTCCTGTCTCCACAAGAGCTTTTCCAAGTTCTGCCTCTCTATTGGTCTGGTTTTCTGTTGTTTAAAACCAAAGATTAATTCTCTGTTCTTCTGTTAGACAAACCCGACGTCAAGATGTAAAGACAGGAGATCCAACAATGCAGTGTTGGGATCAAGAGGACTGTGAGTGGATCAAGTTAAATTCAGCAATTGCTTCATTACGCCTAGATGTTTATGAGTGATGGTGATGCTTTAGTTGTTTTTGATGGCAATGATCTTCCTTTAGCATAGATGACACGTTCGTACCTAAACCATTTGGCATGAAGGATCATAAATTGGGGCGACACGGTGGCGCAGCGGTAGAGTTGCTGCCTTACAGCGCTTTCAGTGCCAGAGACCTGTGTTCAATCTCGACTTCGGGTGCTGTCTGTACGGAGTTTGTACGTTCTCCCCGTGACCGCGTGGGTTTTCTCTGAGATCTTCGTTTTCCTCTCACACTCCAAAGACATACAGGTTTGCAGACTAATTGGCTTTATATCAATGTAATTTGTCCCTAGTGAATGCAGGATAGTGTCAATATACGGTGAGCGCTGGTCGGTGCGGACTTGGCGGGCCGAAGGGCCTGTTTCCGCGCTATATCTGTAAACTAAACTAAACTAAATTATGCTCATGCACTGTTGGTCAAACCATCTTTTCAATAATGTCTAAAGAAGGGTCCTGACCCGAAACGTCACCTATCCAAGTTCTCGACAATAAATTCTATTTTGGCCCGAATTTTCCCTTTTTCATCATCACCGGAAATGGTCTTGGCTTTTAGTTAGGAATTGTGTTTTACTTTCAATCCTTTTGATTACGTTTTTAAAAACATCTGTATAATTTTAAACAACTACAGTGCACTTGCAGGTAATAAATGATGCGTGCAGTTATTTGACAGGTGAACTTTATTTCATCAGGAAGCATAACTGGGGTTTGACAGGCTGTGATTATACTGGGGCACGTCTTGCTTTGGTGTGGAATCAGTTAAAACATTCCTTGCAAAAGCTAATATTTAGGAACATCAGAGCGTGAGAGGATTTTATGGCAGCTGTTCACATTTCATGACCCGGTTCATGGAAATCATTTATCATTGAATTCATTCTACCTTCTTCAAAGTTTGCCCGTAGGAAACGATTACAATACTTTTGCTTTCCAAATGTTAACATTCAAATTCCCTGCCCCGCAGATGCAACCAAGGTGCTGGCTGAGAAGAAGTTGATTTTTGGCGTTCAGCGCAACTCCACTTTCCTGGAGTGCAGTCCCAGGTCACAACAAACGTCGGTGGTTTGGTCGGTTCAGCGATCGTTCGATAGTCAGCAGGAGGAGGTAATTAGTCTGAACGCTGCATTCCAAAGCCTGAAGATCATTCAATGAAAAATGAATTAAAACCTTCCAATATTATAATTGGACAGAGACATGGAGTTATAGTCATGGAGCCCTGGTGACATGGGGACATGGGGACACAGAGACATGGGGACACGGGGACATGGGGACATGGGGAGATGGGGACACAGAGATATGGGGACATGGGGAGATGGGGACACAGAGACATGGGGACACGGGGATATGGGGACAAGGGGAGATGGGGACACAGAGATATGGGGACATGGGGAGATGGGGATATGGGGAGATGGGGACATGGGAATATGGGGACATGGAGACATGGGGACACAGAGACATGGGGACGGAGGCATGGAGACATGGAACCAAAGCAACTTGGAGAAACAAGCTCTTCAGCCCAACATCCATGATGACCAAGGTGTCCCTCTGAGCTAGTCCCATTTGCATTCATTTGGTCCACATCCTTCTAAGCCTTTCCTATCCATGTACTTAATCCAAATGTTTTTTAAATATTATTATTTCACTCACCTCTTTCACCTACTTCCTCTGGCATCTCGTTCCATTTACCCAGCCATATTGTGTGATAAAACCTGCTCATGAGGTCTTATTTCAACCTTTCCCTCCTCACCGTAAACCTGTGCCCTCTAATTTTGGACCAGATTATCAATACGAAAATATATATTTTCTCTCATCTCCTCTGAAGCTAGTATTATACTATCATGGCAACTTGTCACAGGAAGATAATAGGGTGGCTCAGTGGCGCAGGGGTAGAGCTGCTTAGAGAGTAGTCTTGAACTACCATCTACCTCATTGAAGACTCTCGGAATATCTTTAATTGGACTTTACTGTACTTTGTCTTGCACTAAATGTTATTCCCTTTATCCTGTATCTGTACACTGTGGATGGCTTGATTGTAACCATGTATAGTGTTTTTGCTGACTGGATGGTACACAACAAAAAGCTTTTCACTTTTCATCATGTGACAATAACAAACTAAACTAGTCTCATTTTTATTATAGATAAAATATAGTTCCAGAATCATCAAAACCAGGCTGGGGCTTCTCCTCCGTGATTTGCGGGGGGACGATGCTGGGATTTACTACTGCCGAGCCGTAGAGAACACCTTCACCCAAGTCATTACCAAGTTTCACCTCAATGTCATTCTGAGTGACTTCATGGCCACCCCGCCAAAACCGAAATCGCACAGCGACGGAAAGGGCAAAGACACCAGGAACAGGACAAGGATACGTTACAAGGACTTCCTGCAGCTTCTGAATCAACCGGACATCACTGTGAGCGAATATTGCCAGCAAGTGTGGCGTACAGGGAAACGTGGACAAAGTAGCAAGACTGCGGCCAAATGGAGAAAAGCACAGGAGTTCAAACGGTATTAGAGGGCGGAGAGATACCGGATGCTTTGTGGTCCTTTTTCATGGAGATACAACAGTGCCCGTATAACTGTCACTGTATCAAAGAAATGTATACACACTCTAGCATCGTGTGGAATGGACACACAAGGAACTGAGGGTGCCTGTAATCGAGCCGTAGTGTCCATGGCTCTATGACTATATATATTTCCATTACTCCGTGACTCACTCTGTGACTCTATGACTCTATCCAGTCATAAAATTGGAAGGTTTCCTGTGCATGTTTCATTGAATAATCTTCAGGGTTTCAGGTCAGGACCCTTCTCCCCAGAGATGCTACCTGACCTACTGAGTTCCTCCGACACGTTGTGGCATGGTGTGAACTTCAACAAGTGTCCCAGGATGATGTATTAACACACAGGTTGAAAAATGTAGTAAGAGATATTATATTGTGTGGCCTCCATTTAAGAGGATTATGTTTCTTAAAGGAAAATTGCTATGAAAGGAAATATTAAGATGTAGGCAATTTTATAATGTAGCTTGGGAATTAAATTTTTGAAGACTTCTCAAACCTCTTGAGTCTTCTGGTAAATGGATCTCATTGTGCAATATGTAATGAAGTCCATTTTGGTCTATTAATCTTAGAACGCATGGTGTTTGAAAACTATGTTCCATCTGCGCTACAAATAACATTTCTAATGTACGATTTGACAGAATGGAAATGAACAGAATGCATTGCCAGTGGCAAAAAATATGTAATGTACTGCAATTTGCTGAAATGACAAGCGGAATTTAGTTTAGTTTAGAGATATAGCATAGAAACAGGCCCTTCAGCCCACTGAGACCACGCCAACCATCGATCACCCGTTCACACCAGCTCTATGTTATCCATCTTTGGTATTCACTCCCTATTCATCAGGAGAAATTTACAGAGGGTCAATTAACATACAAACAAGCTCTTAGGGGCTTTTGAGTGAAATTTGTGCAGATTTGGTGACTGATTCATTGCAGTTTGCTTTCTATATGGCCCTGTGTCACATATGAACGGATTACACAATGGCAAGGTTTGTCAACCAGTCAGATGAAAGAATCTTCCACAAAAGTGGTTTTAGAGATACAGTGCGGAAACAGGCCATTCGGCCCATCAAGTCCGCGCTGACCAGCAATCACATGTACACTAATTCTATCCTCCATCCTACGGACAATTTTCAAAAGTCAATTAACCTATCAACCTGCACGTCTCTGGAATGTGGAAGGAAACCAAAGCACCTGGAGAAAACCCACGTAGTCACAGGAAATACTTAAAAACTCTCTACAGACAGCATCCATTGTCAGGATCGAACCCGGGTCTCTGACCCTGCAAGGCAGCAACTCTACCACTGTGCTGGCCTGGTGTGTAATTTAGGAAGCATCTAAGGGGAATTGTAAATCAGATGCATAGAAAATTAATTCAAGATTGGGAGAGGGGGAAAGAAAAATGAATCAAGAGTCAAGAGTGTTTAATTGTCATATGTACCAACAACAGAACAATGACATTCTTACTTGCTGTAACTTAACAGGCTCATTAAGGCTTAACACACAGATAATTATATAATAATTAAAAATACAATAAAACCAAAAGACTCAACACACCTCTGGGAATTCCCCTTTAAAATAGCCACAGAAAAATTCAAATATTTGGGAATTGAAATTACTAGAAACTACCATGATATGTTTAAAGCCAATTATAATCCCTTACTTAAGAAACTAAATAATTTGATTAAATTCTGGAAAACACTTCCGATGTCCCTAATAGGCAGAATAAACGCTATAAAAATGATCTTTTTACCACAAATCCTATACCTATTTCAATCAATACCTATATATGTCCCAAAAAAGTTTTTCAAAAAATTGGACTCAGACATTACAAATTTTATATGGGATTATAAATCCCATAGAATACAAAGAGCACACCTTAATAAACTAAAAGAGTTGGGGGGTCTAGCGCTCCCTAATTTTATGTATTATAATTGGGCAGTAAATATTAAAAATATGATTCACCTGCTGGACAATTCTGCCCAGCAGGTGGACTGGATTGTAATGGAAAGAGAGGACTGCTCTCCGTGTAATATAGGAGCGACTCTCCTCTCACCAATACATTTGAATAACAAAAATTATAATAAAAATCCAATTATACATAGCACAATTAGAACATGGAAACAAATAAAACAGAATCTAAAATTAAGAAACCTATCTCTTTTAATACCAATAGTTAATAATCCATCGTTTAAACCATCAATTATAGACAAATCATTTATACAATGGGAAAGAATGGGAATCAAAACGCTCGAAGATCTGTATGAATTGGGAAAATTACTATCATTTCAACAACTACAACTGAAATATAATTTGAAAAATAATCAATATTTTAAATATCTTCAAATTCGTGATTATCTGAAAAAATATACAAAAGACTATCATAATATGCCTACCGACTTACTGGATGAAGCAATGAAGACAAAGGCGGAATCAGCTAATCTAATATCGTACCTATATAACATCATCTTAAACATAGAAATACCCACAACTGATGGAATTAGAAGAGACTGGGAACAAGAATTAGCTATAAAAATTTCAAAAGAGAGCTGGGATAATCACTTACTACAGGTACATAAATGTTCGATCAACGTACGACATACTCTCATCCAATTCAAAACATTACATAGACTATATTATTCAAAAACTAAAATAAATAAACTCTTCCCTAATGTCTCACCCATCTGTGATAAATGTCTGTGTCAAGAAGCTACCATAGCGCATTCTTTTGTTTTTTGTACAAAAATCCAAAAATTCTGGTATGAAATATTTGATATCTTTACAAAATTAATCAAAATAAAACTGGTACCAAAACCAGACTGGATCATTTTTGGAATATCGGAAGGTAACCCTGAACTAAACGTGTTTCAGAAGAATTTACTCAATTACGGGCTAATAATGGGATAAAAGCTCATACTTAAATTCTGGAAAAATGCACCCACACCAACAATAAAAATGTGGATATCAAATATGTTTGAAACACTACATCTGGAAGAGATGAGATTCCTCTTAGCAGGCAAAGCAGACCAATTCCAAAAGACGTGGTCTACGTTTTTGGAACTATTACAAGCATGAGCTGCAATAGTAATTAAAAAACAAAAATAAATAAATAAATAAATAAATGGTACCAGGATTTGTAAAACAACAAAAACAGACTTGGTTGGTAGTCCCCTTTCTGCGGAGTTTAATGTTATAATAGAGCGATTGTTTCTCCTTTCTTTTTCCTTCTTTTCTAGGGTCTACTTTCTTTCTTTACTTCCTTCTCTAATTTCTTTTCTAAGGGGCTTTCGTTTCTCAACACTCTCTTGCACCTTTGCGACTCTTGCGCACTCTCCTTACTTCCTTTACTTCTATCTTTTTCTTAAAGCTCAAAAAATGAAGCGGTGTTATTAATGTATTATGTATTAAGACATATGTGTTGTGTATTATTGTAACTTACCGTACTTCTAATAAAAATAATTTTAAAAAAATACAATAAATGAATAACCATAATAAAAGGTAACCATAATAGTGCAAAAAATGAAATTGTTAGCACAACCAAAGACACTGTCCATAGAAGATCATAGTTACTGAGGTTAACGTTGTGGAATGTTGCTGGAAAGAAGCTGTTCTTGAACCTGGAGGTCATAAAATGAAGAGACTGGCCATTTACTTTGAGAAACAACACAAAAACTATGCAGCATCAGCTTATTGGCTCAAATAATTGACAAAAATATAGGTTTAGGTTTATTATTATAAAATATAGGTTTATTTAGTGACCACTATTAAATCATGCACTGAGGTACAGTGAAAAGCTTTGTGTTGTATGCTATCCAAACAGATCGGATATACCTTTTATAAATACAATCAAATCAAATCATGTACAATAGGTAGAGCAAAGGGCAAGACACAGAGTGCAGCATATAATTCTCAGCATTGTAGTGCACCAGTTTCATAGAAACATAGAAAATAGGTGCAGGAGGAGGCCATTCGGCCCTTTGAGCCAGCATCACCATTCATTGCGATCATGGCTGATCGTCCCCTATCAATAACCCGTGCCTGCCTTCTCCACATATCCCTTGACTCCACTAGCCCCTAGAGCTCTATCTAACTCTCTCTTAAATCTATCCAGTGATTTGGCCTCCACTGCCCTCTGTGGCAGGGAATTCCATAAATTCACAACTCTCTGGGTGAAAACGTTTTTTCTCACCTCAGTCTTAAATGACCTCCCCTTTATTCTAAGAATAGACAGTCCAATGTCTGCAATGGGGTAGAATTAAATTGGACAGTATCCTAGTTTATCGAAGGACTGTACATAAGCCTGATAACAAGGAGAAGAAGATGTTCCTGAGTCTGGTGGTGTGCGCTTTCAAGCTTCTGTCGGGAGAAGGGAGAAGAAGGAATAAAAGGAGGCACCATCAGCTATGTACATGATATCGAAGTGACTTGCTTTAGAAATACTTTTCCAATTTGGTGTTGCTTTATAAAATGGGGTTTTATCTTCCATCAATTTAACTTTAGTTTACTTTGATATGATATATTTGAATTAATAATAAATAATAATGTGACAGATGTAAAATGAATTGCTCCACAAGAGAAATCAGGTTGGGTCATCTATAACTACACAAGAATGCAACATATTTGTATTGTACTTGATGGTAAAATTAAGGTCTTGTTCGCCGAGGTAAAATGATGATTACTAAAATACACTTTAATAACAAGAATGAGTAATGTTAATCAATGATTTATTTGTAACGGTACGCTCCTCTAAAAAATTAAAAACAATTAAGAACTGGAATCATTCTTTAGTGACCACTCTACTAAATCACCCCATTGATTAAATGACATCTATTAGGCCATAGCTATAAGGTGAGAGGGGGAAAGTTTAGAACCATAGTCTCATACAGCATGGAAACAGCTCCTTCGGCCCAACTTACCCATGCTGACAAACAATGGAGATGCGTGGTGCAAGGATTTTTAAAAACAGAGGGTGGTGGGTCTATGGATGTGACATTTCGACTCAATGAAGAAGGGTCTTGTTCCGAAACGTCACTTATCCCTGTTCTCCAGAGATGCTGCTGAGTTACTCCAGCACTTTGTGTCCTTTTTTCAGTTTAATTCAATGCTTGCAGAAATGTGCCCCCCTCTTTACATGATGGTATGACGGGGAGGAGAGACAACATCTTAAGTAAATCCCTTCCTAAAACAGCCTCCCTGTGGTCATTTTCCTTATTGTCTACCAGTTCCCTTGCGTTTGCACAGCCGGTGCACTCAGGTGCCTGCTGGTGGCGCTGTCTCCGCCGCTTGATTGCGGCGGCGGCAACTTGCGAAGTGCGCATACTCAACGGCGGCAGCTGCCGGCAGGCTGTGGTGTGCGCATGCCCAGCAGTGGTGGGCGACGGCGGGGGCGATTGCACATGCTGGTGTCGTCATGTGTCGGTAGAATGCACTGTGCGCATGCTCACCGCTGCCGAGCGTTGGCAGGCTGCACAGTGCGCATGCTCGCCGCTGCCGAGCGTTGGTAGGCTGCACAGTGCGCATGCTCGCCGCTGCCGAGCGTTGGTAGGCTGCACAGTGCGCATGCTCGCTGGCTGCCCGGCGGCCCGCAGTGCGCATGCCCGGGTGGATCGGTGCGGGAGCTGCAGCCGGGCGACATGGTGCTGGACCTCGACCTGTTCCGTGTGGACAAGGGCGGCGACCCCGAGATCGTCCGCCAAAACCAGACCCAGCGTTTCAAGGACGCGTCGCTGGTCGACCGGCTGGTGGAGGTGGACACGGAGTGGAGGAAATGTGGGTGCGGGGCAGGGGCGGAAGGGAAGGGAAGGGGAGGGTGACAGTGGGAATGGTGGTGGGGTGACGCGATGGAGGGGGGAGATGGGGACAGGTGAGGGGCAATGGGGAGGGGACGTGACAGCAGGGAGAGTGGTGGGTGGGGAGAACAAGGGAGGGGTGATGAGTGGGGGGTAGAGGGTGGGGAGCTGGGGGAAGGGGTGTTGGATGGGGTGCAGAGGTTGGGGGGAGTTGGAGGTGGGGAGTGGTGAGGGATGGGGAGAGCAGAGGAGGGGTGCTGGGTTGGTGAATAGAGGGGTAGGTGGGGTAGGGGCGAGGAGCAGAGTACTGGACGATGGGTAAGGTGGGAGCAGGGGGATGGGATGATGTGGTGGGGTGGGAGCAGGGCTGAGGTAATGGGGTGGAGTGTTGAAGGTTAGGTGGGATGGGGAGTAGTGGAGTGGGTGGGGAGGAAGTTATTGCTCCTCCTGTGGTCACGAAGCAAGGGGAAGGGGGCTGCTGTGCCTACCTCTTCCCTGGCTCAGCTCCTGTCACGGGGAGCTATCAGATTCTGGACACGGACGGGTGTTAACGGTCAATTGTGTCCTTTGTTGGCGGGGGTCATTACCGACAGTGTGGTAGGTTGCCTCTGACCTGGTGGGGAGGGTGTCCCATTTCCCACAGGCCAAATATCAATGATTTTGCAAATCAGAACCAACAGCAGAGAGATATAAATGCTCAGCAGGCCAGGCAGCAGCTGTGGAGGTGAAAACATTTAACATTTCAGGTCACTGGCTTACCAATAGGACTCTGACCTGGTGGGGAGGGTTAAATAACACTACATGCAGTGCCAACCTTCGTTCTCTCTCAACTGTATTGCTTTGACCTGGTGGGGAGGGTTAAATAAACCTGAGATGTTAAATAAAAATAGGAAATGTTAGAAACATTCAGAAGTTCAGGTAGCAACTATAGAACGAGAAGAAGTGTAACTATTGTGACAGTAATAATTATTGTGACAGTCACAAAATGGAACATGAAGTTCTTCCTTGCAACAGACATGTAAACACTGTACTTTGTAAATGCCGTAATAAACAACAACATTTCAGTATATGAACAAACAATAATAGTGCATAGACCCAAACAATGCCCACCAGGTCCACAGTATGTAGTTTGGAGCTTATTTGGGGGTTGTAGTGATCAATAATCTGATGGTTGTTGGGAAGTAGCTGCTCCTGAACCTGAACGTTTCAGTATTCAGGCTACGACATCTTCCCAATGGCAGGAGTGAAATGAGAGTGTGGCCAGGGTGGTGTGGGTCACTGATGATGCTGGCAGCAACTGTAAATCCCTTTGATGGTGGAGAGGTCAGCACTCATGATGGACTGAAATCCAATTGGCCAAGCTAAGCAATAATATTCCTTGCTGAATCATGAACTACAACCAACGTTCAATCAGTGTGGTATGATTTAGTATTTAGTAACAGTCTCATGGTCTCCTTTATATTTGAAGTTAGTACCATGCAGTATTTAAAAGTCTAGTACTGCCTGTAAATATTAATATCTGGCTTTTACTAAAACAACCCAGAGATGCTACAGTTGTTCTGTGTACTGCAGGGAGTGGATTATTTTATGTGAAATTGCCCTCTTACAGACAACTCCATAAAGTGATGGATGATCTTGATGCAGTAAGCATGCAGTTCCACAGGGTGTCTGTGGTTAGCTTGCAGAATCTGATGCAATCTCGCAAGCCAGTGTTTCATTTTCGATTTTCTGTTTTTTTTTACATTTAAATCTGTGTTTTCGTGAATCACATTTTTGGTACTATATTTAAATTGCAGTGGGGCCTTTATCCTAGGAGCAATTGAGGTCCTTCATTTTTTACACCTTTTGAAATTGAAATTTGTTTATGCCAATAAGTTGTTCTAAATTTAATAAAAAGGAAAAAATCAAACTCCCAAGGCTGCAAATTAAATATGACGAAGGCATTGTATTTCTGTAAAATCGTTACTTGCTGCACTAAGTTCTGCAGATTTCCTGGAACTATATTCAGTGCAGGGTTGTGTAATGGATGATGCAACTTGGTCTTGGACAGAACGTCGTGCTGTAGTAAATAAAAAGACAATAAAAATATGATGTGCACTTATTTAAAATCTGGGGCTTGGTGCTGTGTCATTCTTTCTGAATGCCAGCAATTATATATATATTGCTGCATATCTTTAAGTTCAGGAAATTGATTGCATTAGTTGTATTTTATTCCAATCTTTGTACCAACCAATGATTCATTAAAACACACTGACGCACTTGTGTTTTTATGTTTAGTAATTTGCTGTGGCTGAATGGAGAAAAAAACATTTCATTTCTGGGGTAAAAATGAATCATACAGTGAGCAAGTGAACCCCCTAGTCTTGTGTAGGAAGGAACAGCAGATGCTAATTTAAACCGAAGATTGACGCAAAATGCTGTAGTAACTCAGCGGGACAGGCAGCATCTCTGGAGAGAAGAAATGGGTGATGTTTCGGGTCGAGACCCTTCTTCGGACTAATGTCAGGGGAGAGGGAGATACATAGATAAGGAAGTGTAAGGTGTGAAAATAGGACAAAGGGAAGGAGATCAAGGCAAATGCAGAATAGATCATTGTTGGCAGGGAGAAAGTAACAGCAAAGCAAACAGATAAAATGTAGTCAGAGACAGTAAGACTGTCGGAGAACTGGTGGTGGAGACAAATATGATAGTAGCATTTAAGGGCTCTTAGATGGAAGTGCAAGGAATAGAGGGATATGGATCGTGTACAGGCACATGAGATCACTTTAACTTAGCATCATGTTCGGCACAGCCATTTTGGGCCGAAGGGCCCATTCCTGCGCTGTCCTGTTCTATGTACTATGCTATTGCCCTCTTCACCACTTTGTCTAGTACTTGCGTCACCACTTTCAGGGAACCATGAACTTGCATCCCAGATTCTCTGTTCTGCAATTCTCCTCAGAACCTTGTCATTCACTGTGCTGGTTTAACTTCACAAAATGCTTCACTTTGCACTTTGTTGAGTTAAATTCTATCTGCTATTTCTTGGTCCATTTTCCTAGTTGATCTATATTCCATTATGGATTCGGACAATCTTTTTCACCGAGCTACCGCACTATCATATCTATCATTTTGGTGTCATCCACAAACTAATTAATCATGGCATCTACAATCTATATATTACTAAAACTCTCATCTTGTTTGTTTGTCTGCGTGAGTTCCCGGAAACTCCGCCACAACGGTACACTTCTGGCCCACTATCATTTCATTCAAAGCTATCATTTCTGGCCCACCTTACTCACCAGTGTCTTGCGATGTAAATGGAACAAGTTTTGTTCAGATTGATGGTATATTTTACAAGTTATTCACGTTTTAAACTTGACAAAAAAAAAACCCCACTTTTCCACTTACCCTGCCCGTCAGACTCGTTCGATGTCGCAATGATTTTACAATGGGATCCCAAAATTCTTTTTTTTTTAACCGCCAATTTTTTTTTCCGCGTGTACTTGCCTGGCCTCACAATGGGGACCCAACGGCTCCATGGGTAAGTTTCCTTCTACTTTACAAACACCTCCACAGAGAGAGAAAACGGGGAATTACAGACCAGTTAGTCTAACATCGGTAGTGGGGAAACTGCTAGAGTCAGTTATTAAAGATGCGATAGCAGCACATTTGGAAAGTGGTGAAATCATTGGACAAAGTCAGCATGGATTTACGAAAGGTAAATCATGTCTGACGAATCTTATAGAATTTTTCGAGGGTGTAACTAGTAGCGTGGATAGGGGAGAACCAGTGGATGTGGTGTATCTGGACTTCCAGAAGGCTTTCGACAAGGTCCCACATAAGAGATTAGTATACAAACTTAAAGCACACGGCATTGGGGGTTCAGTATTGATGTGGATAGAGAACTGGCTGGCATACAGGAAGCAAAGAGTAGGAGTAAACGGGTCCTTTTCACAATGGCGGGCAGTGACTAGTGGGGTACCGCAAAGCTCAGTGCTGGGACCCCAGCTATTTACAATATATATTAATGATCTGGATGAGGGAATTGAAGGCAATATCTCCAAGTTTGCGGATGACACTAAGCTGGGGTGCAGTGTTAGCTGTGAGGAGGATGCTAGGAGACTGCAAGGTGACTTGGATAGGCTGGGTGAGTGGGCAAATGTTTGGCAGATGCAGTATAATGTGGATAAATGTGAGGTTATCCATTTTGGTGGCAAAAACAGGAAAGCAGACTATCATCTAAATGGTGGCCGATTAGGAAAAGGGGAGATGCAGCGAGACCTGGGTGTTATGGTACACCAGTCATTGAAAGTAGGCATGCAGGTGCAGCAGGCAGTGAAGAAAGCAAATGGTATGTTAGCTTTCATAGCAAAAGGATTTGAGTATAGGAGCAGGGAGGTTCTACTGCAGTTGTACAGGGTCTTGGTGAGACCACACCTGGAGTATTGCGTACAGTTTTGGTCTCCAAATCTGAGGAAGGACATTATTGCCATAGAGGGAGTGCAGAGAAGGTTCACCGGACTGATTCATGGGATGTCAGGACTGTCTTATGAAGAAAGACTGGATAGACTTGGTTTATACTCTCTAGAATTTAGGAGATTGAGAGGGGATCTTATAGAAACTTACAAAATTCTAAAGGGGTTGGACAGGCTAGATGCAGGAAGATTGTTGCCGATGTTGGGGAAGTCCAGGACAAGGGGTCACAGCTTAAGGATAAGGGGGAAATCCTTTAAAACTGAGATGAGAAAAACTTTTTTCCCGCAGAGAGTGGTGAATCTCTGGAACTCTCTGCCACAGAGGGTAGTTGAGGCCAGTTCATTGGCTATATTTAAGAGGGAGTTAGATGTGGCCCTTGTGGCTAAGGGGATCAGAGGGTATGGAGAGAAGGCAGGTACGGGATACTGAGTTGGATGATCAGCAATGATCATATTGAATGGCGGTGCAGGCTCGAGGGGCCGAATGGCCTACTCCTGCACCTAATTTCTATGTTTCTATGCCCTCTATACACTTTATTAATTTTAACTTAATTTCAGCCTTCAACGGCACAACTTTGACCACTCATTTAAACACAGGATTAGTCAAATATAAATTTTCAAACATCACGCTTTTGGTCTTTAATTTCCACTTTAAAAAAATTCAGGCCTAAACCTCACTTTTTATTAAGCTACATTTTTTTGTGTTTTGATGTTTCAAAACATTTTATTCCACTGTCTAATTTTCTGTGTTCTTGTGTAGATACAAGATAATATTTTTATAGTGCAAATAACAAAAATTGAGATGTCACTTAACATGCACAAAGCAGATTGATTTAAATGAGGTGTTTGTGAACTGATGTGGTAATGGAAGGCAATTACAACATTTAATATCATTGCTTTCCACTGTTCACAGCTTGTTCTTGATTCAGATAAAATGTGCAGCAGTCATATTTTCTACTTCTATCCTTTTTTTAACCAGGTCGGTTCCGTGCAGACAACTTAAACAAATTGAAAAACCTTTGCAGCAAAACAATTGGTGAAAAAATGAAGGTAAATTAATCTTGTTGATAAAATATCAGAAATGGTTATTCTTGTAACTCAAAGAAGGTTTCTACTGGGTATCGTGAGGGTGTCTTTACTAAACTGTGTATGACTGTCTCGTTTGAAGGTTTTTTTTAAAAAGGAAGATTCTTTCATTATGGCTGAAGTAGTTAAACATGGCAGATGTTTTGTCAACAAAAGTGCTGGAGAAACTCACCTGGTTAGGCAGCATCTCTGGAGGACATGGATAAGGTGACGTCTTGGGTCGGGACCCTTTTTCAGACTGATTGTGGTGGGGGGGGGGAACTGGAAGAGATGGGTGAACCAAGGCTAGAGATAAAAAGGAGACAAAAACGTATGTCAAAGAGAGGTGAGGAGTGAACTCTTTTCCCTCCCCCTCCCAACCCCCCTCTACTACAATCGGTCTGAAGAAGGGTTGTCCCTCAAAACGTCACCTATCCATGTCCTCCAGAGATGCTGCCTGACCCGCTGAGTTACTCCAGCACTTGTATATTTTTGTAAACTGGCGTCTATTCAAGCCAGCATTTGACTAGTGTAGATGGGACATGTTGCTTGGTGTGGGCATGTTTCCATGCTGTATGACTCTATGATCTGCAGTTCCTCTGTCTACATTGTGCAGGACAAAGTCCCACAAACACCAATAATTAATTTCATCTTTTTTGATTGAGGAATATATAATGCAGGGACTGAAGAATTATTTTTAGGAACACCTTGAAATATAAGACAGGGCTTCAATTGAATTTCTCAGCATAAAGGCTGCACCTCCATCAATGTGACTCTCCCTCTGTACTGCAATGAACTGTCAGCCTAAATTGTGTGCTACAATGTCTAGAATTAAGCTTCAACCCTCGACCACCTTACTCCGAGGCAAGAGTGCTACCACAGCCAGGGCCCAGACTCACCAAATCATTAATTTGACTTCACAGATATCGTGGATCTTGATTACCTTAAAAGCCCTTGGTAAATTATCGCATAAATGGCTATAAGGTCTGTGGGACTAGCGATCAAATTTTAAGGTAGATTCCAAATTGGTTGCTTTAATAGAGGCAAAGTGTGGTTATTAATGGTAGCAGTTTTGTGTGGGGTCAGTTTGTTTTGATATTTAGTAGCTTTGCATGCTCTTGCGTTCAACGAATGATAGTTGTTGAAATTGTGTCCTGACAAATAAAACCTGGGGTGATCTTGTGAATTATAATTGAACAGAAACATGCTTGCACCTATCCCACCAGACAATTAATTGATATTAAAAATTCAAAAATCAAGTGTTCAGCAAATTTACGGTGAATTATTTAAACTTTAAAAAAATATGAAATTAGTATTTACAGATGTGTTTTTCCACAGAGGAAGGAACCTGTTGGTGAAAGTGATGTGCTTCCACAAAACACACAGAACCTGGATGATCTCAATGCTGACATTTTATGTGTAAGTTATTACTTGGTCGATGGTTGTCTTTTGATTCTACTGTCGGGCGGCACAGTGGCGCAGCGGTAGAGTTGCTGCTTTACAGCGCCAGAGACCTGGGTTTGATCTAGACTACAGGTGCTGTCTGTACGGAGTTTGAACGTTCTCCCTGTAATCGCGTGGGTTTTCTCCAGATTCCTCCCATGCTCCAAAGACACATGGGTGTGTTGGTTAATCGGCTTCGGTGAAAAAGATGTAAAAAATTTCCTTAGTGTGTAGGATAGTGTCAGTGCACAGGGTGATTGATGGTCGGTGTGGACTTGGTGGGCTGAAGGGCCTGTTTCCACATTGTATCTCTAAAGTACAGTAAAGTATATTGCAACCACTCTGTGCTGGTGGTGAAGGGAATGATGATGAGGGCAGTGGATCGTATTACCCCCACAACGGTCTTTGCCCTGGATGCTCATGAGCTGCTGTTTTTGGAACTCTACAGACGGAGAGAATTTTGTTCCCCTGACACGAACACTTCGCTGATGGAAGGTCTCTGGGGCTGTCAAGAGTTGAGTCATTTGCCACACGTTACCCAATCTTTTTCCAGCTCTATTGGCCCAGTATTTACATGGTTCGAACATTGGTGTTTTCAATCAAAAATATCCTGTACTAATTTAGGTACTCTTGCTGAATTAAAAAAAAGTTAAACATGAAAGTAACGTGCACTGATTCATTTAATTTTAAAGCACTCGGGCAAACTTCACATGATCAGAATTTAACCCAGGTCCCATAGACATGGAAACATAGAAACATAGGAGTAGGTCATTCGGTCCTTCGAGTCAGCACCGCCATTCAATATGATCATGGTTGATCATCCAGAATCAGTAGTCTGTTCCTGCTTTCTCCTCATGTCCCTGAGCAATGAGGCAGCCACTCAACTGCTGTACCACCCAACATAATGGCAGCTTAAAATTACAGAGTGTTTTGCTAAAATAATTTAGGAAGCTCCAAATGAAATATATTAAGCACATTTTAGAGAAATTGTGGGATGGTGAGCGAAGGGAGATCAAGGTCTTCGGGATGGGCGTCTTGGTTGGCATGGACAAGTTGAGCTGAAGGACCTGTTGCCGTGTATAGCCTCTTATCGGCTACAGTGGTACACTTGTTTCATAGTTTATATATTTAAACATTTTTAAATGAAGAAATTCCAGTTGGTACACTTCTGCCCCTGTCCCACTTAGCAAACCTGAACGGAAACCTCTGGAGACTTTACGCCCCACCCAAGGTTTCCGTGCGGTTCCCGGAGGTTTTTGTCAGTCTCCCTACCTGCTTCCACTACCTGCAACCACCTGCAACCTCTGGGAACTGCACGGAAACCTTGGGTGGGGCGCAAAGTCTCCAGAGGTTTCCGTTCAGGTTTCCGTTCAGGTTTCCGTTCAGGTTTCCTAAGTGGGAGAGGGACATTATAAGAGCGAGTAATAACTGGGAAATGCACCATTCATATGATTACAACATTCACATGATCTGAGTGGACTCAGTAAGGAAAGTAATTGTAAATTGCTGTCTTGAATGGGAAGGGAAGAAAGTGGGGCATCTATACCATCTGATTCAGTTGTATCAGAAAATGCTAGGCATAAATTAGCCATCGGAGCTATGTTGCAGTTTTTTTTGCGTGTTGTCATCGTTTTACATGAATAAAACAAAAAGTGGACAGATTGACAGCGATAAAGCACCCATAGTGTTTTGAGTCCCACACGAAACGTCACCTATCCTTGTTCTTCACAGACGCTGCATGACCCACTGAGTTACTCCAGCACTTTATGTCCATTTTTGTAACCCAGCATTTGCAGTTCCTTGGGTCTATACAGTTCATGATGGATAGAAACTTAAACAGGTGTATAAGGTCAAGGTTAGACTTCTGAAAAGTCAATAATCAATAAGTGAAAGTATTTTAAAATAATTTTAATTCTGAAGGGTCCTTGGCCTGAATCATTAGTCCTATTCCTTACCCTACTAACACATCATGACAGGCTGAATGTTCCCAGCATTTCCTGTGTTTATCTGAAAAGCCTTTTATCATTCACTGCTATTTATTTAAACTTGGCTTCCCTGTAATTAATTCAGTTTAATGATATGTGGCAGATTGTAATCAGACCAAAATAAATAATTTATACCTGCAATATAAGAGGCTAAACAAATTGCACCATTGCACTTGAGTTTTATTACAATCAGGCCATTTTGGTGAGATGGTTAACAATCAATAATGGGAGTTTTTTAAAATTAAATTGGAAAACTTTTCTCGTTTTTTTTTCATCTGTAGCTTTTGGGCATCGGTGGTCTCACAAAAGCATTTTTATGGCTGTCGGCTTCGTTCCATACCTTGAGGTTGTATGACAGTGACACATCAGCCAACACCTTCCCTTCTTCCATATCCTTAGAGAAAATAAAGCAGTATGTGTGAATCAATACTTTCATAACATTTATTATTTTATTAACTGTTCATCTCCAGAGCCTCAGAATTGAAGGATGTTCTTTTAAGAAGGAAATGAGGAGAAATGTCTTTAGTTAGAGGGTGGTGAATCTGTGGAATTCTTTGCCACAGAAGGCTGTAGAGGCCAAGCCTGTGGATATTTTTAAGGCAGAGATAGATAGATTTTTGATTAGTACAGTTGTCAGAAGTTATGGGAAGAAAGCAGGAGAATGGGGTTATGAGGGAGAGATAGATTAGCCACGATTGAATGGTGGAGTAGTCTTGATGGGCCGAATGGCCTAATTCTACTATCACATGATCTTATGACTTACATGGCAGCTTGGCCAAACAAGGGAGTTTCACAGAGTTGAAAGTAATTTTGTAGTAGTGATTTCAATTAAAGCAACGATAGACTGCAGCATATTCTGTAAAGCTTTATAAACATAGAACAATGAACAGTACAGTGCAGCAACAGGCACTTCGGCCCTTGTTGTCTGCTGCCCATGATGCTAAGTTAAACTAACCTCATCGAGCGACACATGATCCATACTTTGCCTGTCTCTTCATGTGTCCAAGTGCCTCTTAAATGTCACTATAGTCTGCCTCCACTATCAACCTCTGGCAGTGTGATCCAGGCACCCAACGTTGTAAAACAAAAAAATTGTTTTATACTTTAACTCTGCCCCTTTAACAAAGTTATCCCCTCAGGATTTCAGCATTGTGCTGCCTTCCTAGTGTCTGACATTTCTACCCTGGGATAAAGACTGACTATCTACTCTTTCTCTCCCTCATAATGTTATGTAAAACGCCATCATTTATCTTATGGTCAGAAAATTTTGAATTTTTCAGGGTTCAACTGTAACTCAGATCAAGAAAATACGTGTCCTCATTGATGAAGCCATTGGAAAATGTGACAATGAACGGCTGAAACTGGAAGCCCAAAGAATGGTCAGTCTGAGGGAGATTGGTAACATCCTGCATCCCTCTGTACCCATCAGCAACGATGAGGTAAGAACATGGCTCGCGTTGCTTCATCATTTAATTTGTATTTATTTTACTTAAATGCCTCAGCATTAAAACTGTATCCTGAATTTATGGAAAATAAACAATATTCTATTTATATTTAACCACATTGTATTTAACTCAGGTTTAATCATCTCTACAGAGTTTGGTGCAATTATCTTGTAGAGTAAAACAAAATGGCGTCCAACTAATGCAAAAGCAGTTTGACAAAGAGTCCCAACCCGAACCGTCATCTATCAATGTCCTCTGGAGATGCTGCCTGGCTCGATCTAATACAAAAGGGGTTTGGATTCATGATAAAGGTGCTGAAAGGAAACCTTATTTTCTCACTCCACTGGATAATATTAAGATATTTTGATTTGCAAAATCGAAGCTTCCCCATTTTTAACGCTAAAACAAGGGGGCTATCAGCAATGGCCAACCCCTTGGACGAGGTGAGGATTAAGATTGAGTGAAAAGGCATGTGAATGAAAGTTAAGAACTAAGGAACTTGGTAGCTCTGAGATATTCCAAGATGTTTGGTCACATCCCATTCACTGGAGGATGAAGTTTGCCTGATTTCATAAGATCTACAAAGACCATTTTGGATACACCGCAGACCAGTTTGCTGTTAGTACAGTTTTCACATGCTGGGTAATTTCCTGTCAAGCATTAAAGTTAAATAATTTTCACTTCTTGCGTCTGAGAAATTTGAGTGATTTCTGAATGACGCTGGATAACTTAAATTGTATTACAAAAATTGATGTTTTTTCCAGATATTGCATCTCATTCTAATTCAATGGCTTTCTTCTAGAGCCTAAATGCAACGTTCCATTATTGTCTAACTTTATTTGTACACAGACTACCAGTTGTAATGTGAGTATTGCCAGTCAGCAGGGAGAAAGATTAGTGCTTGATTGCTGAATTTCACAGGTTCCGTTTGTATCTTATTTAAGATAGGAAATGTAGAAGTGTTCTACCAGTGTTCTGTCTTTCCCCTTTGCAGGATGCAGATAATAAAGTGGAGCAAACATGGGGAGATTGTGCATCCAGAAAGAAATACTCTCACGTTGACTTGGTGGTAATGGTCGATGGTTTTGAGGGAGAGAAAGCAGCTGTAGTGGCCGGGAGCCGAGGCTATTTCCTGAAGGTGAGTGTTCATAAGAATTAACAACCGCTTTTAAATTCAGTTTTCTATAAATCGGTACAGCCTGACTTGGAGATGTAAGGAATTGCAGCATCTGTGGAGGGAATTGACAGTCGACTTTTCGGGTGTGGGTCCTTCTTCAGACTAATGGTGACGAAAGGTGGCACATTGGCGCAGCTGGTAGAGTTGCTGCCTTAGTGCCAAACAATCTGGTTCGATCCTGACTGCGGGTGCTACCTGTACAGAGTTTGTACGTTCTCCCTATGACTGCAAGAGTTTTCTCCAGCTGCACTGGTTTCCTCCCACATTCGAAAGATGTGCAGGTTTGTAGGTTAATTGGCTTCTATAGCTTGCCTCTAGTGTGTGGGATGCGAAACTGGGACAACATAGAACTAATTTACAGGTCGACGCAGATTTGGTGGGACTGTTTCCACGCTGTATCTCTAAACTAAACTAAAGATGCTGTCTCATCAATGGGTTCCTCCTCCAGCACTTTATTTTTTGCACCGTATGCGGCTTGTTTGTGATGGTGTTCCCATGTTCCATCTTGTCATTCTGGCAATTAGATGCTCTGAAGATCGACACAAAATGCTGGAGTAACTCAGCAGGTTAGGCAGCATCTCTGGAGAAAAGGAAAAGGTGATATTTTGGGTTGAGACCCTTCAGACTGAAGAACGTCTCGACCCGAAATGTCACCCATTCCTTCTCTCCAGAGATGCTGCCTATCCCGCTTAGTTACTCCAGCATTTTGTGTCTACTCAAGATGATAAGATAAACCCTTTTTCCATAAGACATAGGAGTGAAATTAGGCCATTCGGCCCATTGAATTCGCAGTGCCATTCGATCATGGCTGATCTATTTTTCCCCCTCGACCCCAATGGGTTTCATTGGCAATCCCATTGTAGACCCCCTTCCTGGAGTATCCAAAGGAAAATTTCATTCTGACAAACAGTGCAGTTATGAGCGTAGATAATAAGAATGTAATTACGCATTAAACAAAAATAATAACAGGAGACACAATGGTAGACAATAATATGCGTCGTGTGTTGATTGTTTTTTGCAGGGTCCTTTGGTGTTTCTTGAACAAGCTCTGATCCAGCATGCTCTGCGGAGCCTGAGCAGCCAGGGGTACACTCCACTCTATACACCGTTCTTCATGAGAAAAGAGGTGATGCAAGAAGTTGCACAGCTTAGTCAGTTCGATGATGAACTCTACAAGGTACCGAAGTACAGTGCTTTATCTGGTTACAAATCCCCACACTGATATGCTCTGGGACCGTTCATGTTGCAACTGAATGAATTGTCAGAAATATTAATCATCACTTATGACACAACTGAACTCGCTTCGTTAAGCAGCGTTGCTTCAAGTCAAATACAATTAACTTTAAGAAGAGACATTAGGGTTTCTCAATGACTTTGGCATTATATGCGTCGTCTAATATATTGAAACAAAAATGTCCCACTTTAACTCCCTGGACCGTGATGAATGATTTGATCTTACTGAGCCATCACTGGGTACAGTTTGGATTTTATTTTCCCAACCATCAGTTGCACTTTGATATAGAATGTGTGCATACTGATATTGATAATTACATTGGGGGTTTTGACGAATAAGTATGAAGATACTTTGCATTGGCAGGTGAAAAGTGTCTACACTACACATGTATACACTAAGTTGCTGATGTTGTTTGTAGTATGTCTTTAGTTTTGAGGCTGTCATCAGAATGGCAGAACCGTGGAATAATTGAAAGCTGGGGTCCCAATGGTTGTTTCTTGATTGCGAAAAGTAGTAAAAAACCCATTTATCCTTTTTCCTAAATGGCAGCACTAAATGTCATGGAAATGTCAGACTAGAGGGCATAGCTTTAAGATGAGATGGGGATGTGAAGGGCAGGTTTCTTTACACAGGGTGATGGGCGCCTGAAGTGTGTGGCCGTTGATGGTGGTAATATGATAGTGTCAGATATGATATTGTCATTGAAAATGCTTTAGGATGGCATGTGGATATGCAGGGAATAGAGGGATATGGAGCATGTGCAAGCAGATGAGATTAGTTTGTCTTAGCACAGACATTGTGGGCCCTCCGGCTGTGTTCCTGCTTTGTAGTTTATTTTCCATGATTATATCTACCATCTTAGGGGTGGGAGATTGCAACCTTCACGTGGTCCGCCCTGTTTCTACGAATGTAATCAACGTGCACAATCAAGTAAGATCAAATAGAACAAGTTGTCCTACAACTTTAGGCTGTGCACGCCATACGCAAGAAGAAGAAGATATCTAGCATCTTGTCTTTTTCAGCACTTAATGACAACAATAAGTCTGGTTTACAAACGACACAACCTGAACAGCTTTCCCTTTTTTCTCTGTAGGTAATCGGAAAGGGCAGTGAGAAATCGGAAGACAGTTCAATTGATGAGAAATACTTGATTGCTACTTCCGAGCAGCCAATTGCAGCTTTCCACAGGGATGAATGGTTGAAGCCCGAGGATCTTCCGATTAAGTACGCCGGGTTCTCCACATGCTTCCGGCAGGAGGTGGGCTCCCACGGCAGGGACACCAGGGGCATCTTCCGTGTTCACCAGTTTGAGAAGGTAAATCAAATACCAGGAAATGTAGTTCGAAAGGTCTGAATGACAAATAAAGGATTCAATTCAATTCTAGTCATCTAAAATAGCTCAGTATATTACGTGGCATGATACGATACGTGTCTCACAGGTAACCCAGATGTTATCACCTATGCCAGCACAGCTGCAGTCTTCAGAGTCCTGTTCTGGAAAAGAAGAAGGGTGGCTCAGTGGCAAAACTGGTAGAGCTGCTACCTCATAGCATCAGATACCCAGGTTCATTCCTGACCTGTGTGTGGAGTTTGCACATTCTCTATGTGACCCTGTGGGCTTCCCCCGGGTGCTCCTGTTTCCTTCCACGTCTCAAAGACATGCAGGTTTTTTAGGTTTAATGGCCTCAGTAAATTGTCCCTAGTATATTCGGAGTGGATGAGAAAGTGACATAACATCGAACTAATGTGAACGGGTGATTGATGGTTGGCATGGACTCAATGGGCCAAAGGCCCTATTTGCATATTATATCTTTCATTCAATCAGTATCATTCATGGTTCATCTTCCATAGTATTCTCCTCTGTTAGAGGTAAGTGGGTGACCAATTCAGGAGAGGATGGATAGATACTTGTAACTGTCCTCATTAAATCATGCAATGCCAGGCATCGGATATAGTTGCTTCCATATCATCCCACCTTTGCAGCACCAAGGATCCCCTGATGTTCCCCTAAAGTCTGGGATGCAGGGCTTAATAGAGCAAAATAACATTTAGGTGATTGCAAATATACCTTTCTAATGAAGAGATATAGTGCAGAAGCAGCCCTTTCGGCCCACAGAGTGCGTGCCGACCAGCGATCCCCGTACACTAACACTATCCTAAACACTAGGGACAATTTTATGATTTTTACTGAAACCAATTAACCTACAAACTTGTACATCTTTGCAATGTGGAGGAAACTAGAAAACTCACGCATGTCACGGGGTGAACGAACAAACTCCGTACAGACAGCATCCATAGTCGGGATCGAACCGGGGTCTCTGGGGCTGTAAGGCAGCAACTCTACCGCAGTGCCACCATGCCGTCCTATGTAGCATGAAGAAAAATGTCTCCACAGAATTTCTATATGGTTTCATCTGACAGTAATAGTTTGAATATTATTTCAGAACAGACATTCATTTGATTGTTGGTAACTTAAGGCTGTTTTACTTTATGTCTTTACAGATCGAACAATTTGTTTTTGCATCCCCTCATGATAATAAGTCATGGGATGTGTTTGAGGAAATGATTAAAACTGCTGAAGATTTCTACCAGTCACTAGGCATTCCTTACCGCATTGTAAATATTGTCTCAGGTACCTGGTCAGTCACACTGTTCCTCCTGATCCTGGTTACTAATTGAACAGTTCAAAATGCAGTTTGTTATCTGTTAGATTTGGAGTATTCAACTCAAATATGTTGTCAGTTATCACTTGCTAATTTTGGTAAATTTAAACTCAGAGTGAGCAGAACACAGTAAATATTTAAAAATTATATTTCAATGAACCTTCTGTGAGACATTTTGTTGTTTTTATGAATATAGTTTAGATTTTGGAAGCCACATTCACCTGGTAGGTGATTGGATTATTTGAAAGTTTACAGGGTGAGCAATACAACACATGGTTAAAAAAATTACAATAGCTTGATTTTTCATGAAATGTTTTTGTAAGAGGTGCTCTATTAAGTTTTATATCAAAATGTCCCCAACTCGAGTGATCAGCCCTCAGATAGAGAATTTTTTGGGTGTTACCACTTGTCTTGTCATGTCCTTGCATTGGATGTGCAAGGTAAAGGAACATATGTTTTTGGAGGTGCAGGAAACTGCAGATGATGGAATCATGAGCAAAAAAACAGTCTGAAGGAACTCAGTGGGTCAGGCAGGGAATGGGCAATTATTCTGTTCGGGGTCCTTCAGAGTGATGGAGCAGGGGAGAAAGCTGGGACAGAGAAGTGAGGGTGGGACACAGCCATGTGATGCCTAAGAGAGTGGGAGGGAAGGAATGGGGTGTGATTGGTAGATGGGTAGAAGTTTTCAGATGATGATGATTGGAAATGGAGAAAAAGGGTGTCAGGAAATTAAAGAAGAGCAGTGAAATGTAAAGCAGGAGAGAGGGATAAAAGGGAAAATGTGGGACATGTATGCTCACCTCTACCAAAAAGATATAGGTAGGCATACAGAGAAGGAGAAAGCAGAAAGATGACATGGGTGGGGGGAGAATTGAATGTGCACCAGAATTTGGAGCAGGGGAAAGAGGTGGTTGGGGAGGGGGTGTCATCTGAAATGTTCTTGCAATTTTGATTGCATCTTCTGATGTCTGATTAAATGGTGATATTTGCTGTAAACAAGGAAGGGTTTGTAAAACTGCTTTGTGATGAACGTCTGAAAGGGATTTCTAAATGCAAGTGGCTTTATGCCTCCTGGTTTATGTGTTCCGTTTGGAGCCGCCCTCTTTTATTCCTCTTGAGTTGCTATTGCATAGGGAGACGGTTGTGAAGTTAATTCTTCTTGCTCTGCCAGGTGCACTGAATCATGCTGCAAGTAAGAAGTTGGATTTGGAAGCCTGGTTCCCTGGATCTGCTGCCTACCGGGAATTGGTATCATGCTCAAACTGTACAGATTACCAAGCACGGCGGCTACGGATCAGATATGGACAAACCAAAAAAATGATGGATAAAGTAAGTACTTGTTGGGGTCGAGGACTAGATGTGTGCTGAATTGCACACCCTTCAGAAGGTAAAACTTGCATCGGGATCATCAAACAATTAGCTTTCCTCAATGCTCCAACATGAAAGATTTGCCAAACATTTGTCCATTGAGGATGCAGAAGGCATTCAGAGTCATACCATATGGGAACAGGCCCTTTGACCCAACTTGTCCCATCTACACTTGTCCCACCTGCCTGTGTTTGGCCTATATCCCTCTAAACCTATCCATGTACCTGCCTAAATGTTTCTTAAACGTTATGATAGTACCTGCCTTAACAACCTCTCCAGCAGCTTGTTCCATATACCTACCACCCTTTGTCTAAAAAAAAATGTTGCCCCTCGGATTCCTATTGAACATTCCCCCCTCATCCATCTTAAACATATGTCCTCTGGTTCTCGATTCCCCTACTCCAGGTAAAACACTGCATTCATGCAATCACCTTCATGATTTTATACACCTCTATGTGATAATGTTTCTTCCTCCTATATTCCAACGAATAAAGTCCTATCCTGCTCAACCTCTCCCTGCAGCTCAGGTCCTTGAGTCCTGGCAACTTCTTTGTAAATCTTCTATACGTACCAGAATGCTGTTTAGATTAGAGGGTGTTTGTTATACTGTAAGGAAAGATTGGACAAACCTGGATTATTTTCTCTGGAGCATCAGAAGCTGAAGGGAAACCCATGTTTATGAAATTATGAGAGTCCAAGATAGGCTGGACAGAACCTTTATCCCAGGATGGAAATGATCTATGTTATTCCTTTAACCACACTGGTCAGTAACATGAAACTGCATACATTTTCACGTCTTGGCACATGCTAAATTTACATCAGTGGTAGGTCGTGCATAGCTCCCTAGCCATGGTTTGTGGCTGCTTTTTATGGAGTTTCTCAGAAATTGTTTTTTGATTATCGGGTGGCTGGAATGGTCATCATCTTGAGGAACATAAGGAAGGAGATCTTCCATAGATCTACTGCCTGCTCACATCTGTTGGAATATGCTAAAAATGCTTGAAAGTCAATGAACACAGTTCTTGTATCGACACACATGTCCATCAGCATAACAGCAAAAAGCTGATTGAAATCTTCAGAAAGTGTTGGCACCAGCCCCGGAAAACGGAAGCACCCACTTTGGTTTTCCAGTTGAATGTTGTTCCAAGCTGATATTGGACTGATCACTTGGGCTTTTGAACTGTCCATTAATGCTTTTGCATCATGTTCCATAATATTTTTAATATTACCATGAAAAGTGAAATACTTCTCTTCACGCTTCTATTGGAGGCTTTCGGGGTCATCTCGACCTAGATGCTTTCAAGTGGGTAAATATAGGTGCTTTATGTGCAGTATTCAATTGTATTAAATGCGGCATGAGCTTATCGTGACTCAAGCTGCAGTCAATATTAATGTGCCTGTAAAGTCAACAAAGTGAACAATGTCAGTTCTCAGCCTTGCTTTTTTTTTTTTCCTTTGATAACATTCAAAGTTTTTACCAATAATGGTTGATATAAGTGTTTACCTTACCGATTATTTACCAGCATCCATCTGATCCAAAAGAATCCTTAAACAGTAAAAGCCATAAAATGCTGGAGTAACTCAGTGGGACAGGCAGTATCTCTGGAGAAGGTGGATTGATGACATTTGAGGTTGGGACCCTTCTTCAGGCACCGACTCGAAACGCCACTTATCCAATGTTCACCAGAGATGTTGCCTGTCCCGCTGAGTTACTTTAGCACATTGTGTCTCTTTTTGTATATAAACCAGCATCTGTAGTTCCTTGTGTCGCCATGAATATCATCAACCAGTGGTTGGGTTCTGTAGTTTCCTGCAGAGGGAACTAGTGAGCTGTGGTGCTGCTCCATGCTGAACCACAACACCTTCTGAACACACTGCCTGGAGTTTTTCCCAGCATGGAAGTCAATAAACCCAGGCATCAGTGTTACTTAGATGCCCTAACTCTGCTCAGATTCTGACTCCTTCATTAGCTTGGTAATGGCCAACACTCCGTTCATCTTTACTTATATTTACTCATTCAGCTATGCAGTGTTTTTGAAAGCATCAGAAATTACCCAAGGAGCTCCATGTAGAAGTCTGAATCTCTCTTTAAGTGGGGCACGAGTGAATTTTACGGGAAAGTTTCAACATTGAACATAGGATAGATTGACTTTTGATAAATGGTGTGCTTGATGTAACCAGTTGGGGGCAGCACAGTGAGTTGCTGCCTCGCAGTGCCAGAGGCCCGAGTTCAATCCTGACTACAGGTGTTGTCGGGATGGCGTTTGTATGTATTGCCTGTGACTGCTTGGGAATATCTCCGGATGCTCTGGTTTCCACCCACATTTCAGGTTTGTAGGTTCATTGGCCTCTGTAAATTGTCCCTGGTCTATAAATAACAAATGCTAATGCAAGAAAACTGGTGTCTGTAATGCATCGTCTTAGTTGCTGAGGTTAGTGTTGTGCAGCGTTCAAGAGCCTGATGGTTGCTGGAAAGAAGCTGGTTTAGAACCTGGAAGTCACAGTTTTCTTCCCATTGGTTGGAGCGAGATGAGAGTGTAGCCAGGGTGGTGTGTGTCTTTGGCGATATTGATTATTGAGGCAGCACCTCATGTAGGTCCCTTGGACGGTGGGGAGCTCAATACTTGTGATGGACTTGGCAGTGTCCACTACTCTCTGCGGCCTCCTTTGATCACCTTCTAGTGGTTCCTCAGTGATAGGAATAAAAGTAAGTAATGACAGGATGAAGGAAGGAAACCATCACTTGAAGATGCTTTTTTTCACTTTGAGGATGTAAATGCAAGTGCGAAGGATGTGGAATAAAGGTAATTCTTGTTTGCAGGCTGAATTTGTGCACATGTTAAACGCCACGATGTGTGCCACGACCCGTGTCATCTGTGCCATCCTCGAGAACTATCAGACTGAAGATGGGGTGGTGATACCGGAAAGTCTAAGACCCTACATGCCACCAGGTACGTGTCAGAAGTGTAAACAAGTGCACTGAGCCTTTGTTTTATTCACCTGTGGACAAGATAGAAGGACGTACATTTAGAAAAGAGATAAGGAAACATTTATTTAGCCAGAAGGTGGTGAACCTGTGGGATTCATTGCCACAGAAGGCGATGGAGCCCAAGTCATTCTGTATTGTTTAAAGCTGGGATTGACAGGTTCTTGATTGGTTAGGGTGACAAAGGTTACGGGAAGAAGGCAGGAGAATGGGGTCGAGGGAAATATATTCAGCCATGAATGAATGGCAGAGTAGACTCGATGGGCCGAATAATCTAATTCTGCGCCTGTGACTTATGAACATGAGATCAAGCAAACCATAACGTTACGTTATAGACCAAGAAACTTGAGACTTTTTGTTTAATCAGTTTCACAGACGGATATTGTGGAGAATGGAAGTCAGATGATTGAAAGCAATGTAAGGGAAGTATCAGATGGTCTTTCTGATCCACAATCTAACCTTGTAGAATGTTGTTTTTGAACTTGGGTAGAAAATTTCACAATTTTGACCTTGCATTCAAGAAAATAAGCATATTCTGCCTTCTGAATTTTACGTGGATTAATCAAATACATGTTTCCTATTTAAAAGATGTGGAGCGAGCAGTGTGTGACTTAGATAAATAAAGATTTAAGATAGTTTTAGATGACGCACTTCTGGAGAACCAAGAGTGGGGACTGGCGAATGTCATCGACAATACCTCTATCATCTCCATCCCACGCGGGTGTCGATGACAAACTCTGGTTTATCCCTGACTGAGGAAGCAGTTGAGATTTTGACAAATGGCTGGACTGCAAGTTGGAGTGGAGCAAACTCAACTTGTGATCTTCCTATCGATTGTTGCCTGCTTTATGATTTGTTTTGAAAGATAAAGTTTCAAAAGGCCGGCGCAGCAGGTAGAGCTGTTGCGTCAGTGCCAGAGACCCGGGTTCAATCCTTACCTCGGGTGCTGTCTGTATGGAGTTTTCAGCATACAACTAGTGCGAATGGGTGATCGATGGTCGGCATGTATTCGGTGGGCCAAAGGGCCTGTTTCCATGCTGTATTGCTAAATTAAATTTAAAACTAAGATCAGGCTTTGACCCGAAACGTCACTATCCATGTTCTCCAGAGATGCTGATTGACCCGCTGAGTTACTCCAGCACTTTGTGTTCTTTAAAAAAAAACTAAACTACGATTTAGCTCTTGATTTTGACACGCTCCCTCTTGTGTGTATACAGCTCCAAATACATAGTCGTAGAGTGATACAGTGTGGAAACAGGCCCCTCCGCCCACCTACAATGTCCCAGCTACACTAGTCCCTCTTGCCTGTGCTTGGACAATATCCCTCCAAACCTGTCCTTATTGAAATGTATTCGGCCGAACGTGCCTATTCTCCGCTCATGGATGCGCGCACCCTGTTTCCCCAGCAATTTTGTCCTGTCCTACTGGCCTTGCTAACTGGTTCTTAAGAGACACCCACCACCCGCTTGCAGTGCTTAACCACCACCTTGTTGAAAACCCCTCAGATTCCTATTAATCTTGTCCCCGTCACCTTGAACTGATTCCTCTGGTCCTCGGTCCCTACTCTAGCAAAAAATGTGCACACCCATCTATTTCTCTCAATTTGTATATCTCTCTAAGATCTCCCTTCATCCTCCTGCGCTCCATGGAATAGAGACTCAACCTCTCCCTATAGCTCACACCCTCTAGTCTTGGCAACACCCTCATAAATCTTTTCTGAACCCTTTCAAGCTTGACTATATCTTTCCTATAACATGGTGCCCAGAACTGAACACAATATTCTAAATGCAGTCTCACCAACGCCTTGTACAACTGCAACATGACCTCTCAAGTCCAATGCTCTACGTGTAAGAAGAAACTGCAGATCTGATTTAAACCGAAGATCGACACAAAATGCTGATGTAACTGTAATGAACCAACAGGTCATTCAGACTGAAGTCACCCATTTCCTTCTCTCCAGAGATGCTGCCTGTCCCGCTGAGTTACTTCAGCATTTTGTGTCTATCTTCAGCTCCAATTGCAAGCAACTAAAGCTTTAAACTGTTGCTGTGAGGTATGCTGAATATTAAGCCAGCAAATGACAGTTCATTATTGTTCCATCCACAATACATATCTTTTTTTCTTTGAACAGGTTTGACTGAAATGATCAAGTTTGTTAAGCCAGCACCTATCGACCAGGAACAATCAAAAAAACAGAAAAGGCAGCAGGAAGGAAACAAGAAGAAACCTGCATTCTCTGACACCAGTTTGGAAAATAAAGTACAGAACATGTCTGTCAACAATTAATGAATGCTTTCAATTAAATGGTTAACTTATAATCAGTGTCGGTATTGTCCAAATTAACTACATGTGGATGGCTTGCTTGCAAATGGCGTCCATATTAAGTAAAACGGGAAGTGCATCATGTATGTGGTGATAATGTTCACTCATCGACAGGTCATTTAGTGGAACAGGTTTTATGGGAGTAAATATGTTCGGAATTTAGAATGTTATCTCTTGAATGATTTGCAATAATAAACAGCTTAAATAAGCATGGTTCTAGTGCAAGTGTTTCGTTCCATCATTGTGAAGTCCATTATTAAATTGCATCACATCTTGTCCCGCGTGTCCCTCCTCTCCAAAGGCAAAGGTTTCAATACAGTGCTGAGATGCTCCAGCACTTCGTGTGGATCTGAAGAAGAATCCTGGCCTGAAACATCACCTACCCATGTTCTCCAGGGAAATTGCCTGACTTGCTGAGTTACTCCAGCCCTTTGTGCCCTTTTTAGTTTAAATTCAGTAAAGCTTGAGTTATGGAAACAAGGAATTGCAAATGCTGGAATGAGAAAAACACAAAGTGCTGGTGTAAATCAGGTCAAGCAGCATCTCTGATCAACATGGATAGGTGACTTATTGGCTCAGGACCCTTCTCCAGTCTGAAGAAGGGTACCGCCCGGAAACGTTGCCTATCCATGTGCTCCAGAGATGGTGCCTGACCCTAAGTTACTCCAGTACTTTGTGTTTTCGAGCTTCAGTTATTGGGCTATACAAATTATTTTGTGCCTTATTGCTTTAGCACATGACATGATACTGTTCCATTGAAACAAACCACGTCTTTCGATTTAGCACAACACAAAAGTTCTGGAGGAATTCTGTGGGTCAAGCCGCATCTGTGAAGGGAATAGACAGAAGACCCTTCTTCAGATTTGATCCCTCATTGTTTCAATGAGCTGCCTTGGGGCATTGAGGGGGTTATTTAGTCCAGATTAAGGGAAGATTCACTGGAAATTGTGTCCCATAATCTCATCACAAGGATATGTATGCTGTGCTTCAAATAAAAGGAAAATCAGATTTGTTATTCCCAAATAACCTGCCCTTTCTTCAGTTATGTAGGTGCTGATCAAGAATAGCAATTTAGGAAAGACTTAAGTGATGTAAACTATGGAGTCATTGGCTACAATGGAGATGACATTTGAAAGGAAATCATTTTAAGAAACACAGTCATCCAGCACACAAACTGTTTAGGTTTCTATTCAATCTTTTCCCTCCCACCTTAAACCTTTGTCCCAACTCGTTCATACCAACCTGGATGCCCCATCTAAGCTAGTCCCATTTAGCCCATCTTTCCTAAGCATGCACCTATCCAAATGTCTTTTAAATGCATTTTACCTGCCTTAACTATCTCATCTGGCAGCTCGTTCCATACACCCAGCACTCTGTGTGGAAAAGTTGCCACTCAGGTTACTTTCAAGTATTGCCCCTCTCATCTCAAGCTTTCTATGGACACTTTATCTTCCTGAAAAATAATGAAATTAATACTGGATGAAAGAAAGGTGACAGGAAGATGAGGGAGTAGGCACATTTTAGATCGGATTAATCAAGCAATACATTGTGTATTGGGGACACAAGCCTGCAGCTGCTGGAATTTGGGTTTGAACCAAAGATACTACCTCTAATATCGTTGGTTTGGATCCACCCACCCACCCCCTCCCTCTATCCCAGACGCTGTTGAGTTCTTGCAGTAGATTAGGTCATACACTCCAGGAACTGCAGATTCTGGGACAGTTTCTTACTAGCTGTTATTAGGCAACTGAACCATCCGATCACCATCTCTCTAGAGAGTGGGCCTGAGCTACGATCTACTTTGTTGGAGGCAGATTATCTTTAATAGGACTTTACTGAACATTATCATGCTCTAGACGTTATTCCGTTTATCATGTATCTGCACAGGGTGGACGGCTCGATTGTAATCATGTATGTTCTTTCCGCAAACTGGATAGCACGCAACAAATAGCATTTCACTGTACCTCAGTACACGTGACAATAAACAAAACTATGCTGGTTTACAAATAAACGTTGCTAAGTGCCTGAGTAACTCAGCAGCAAGTCAGGCAGCTCTATGAAGAAGGTTGACAAAAATGCAGGAGAAACTCAGCGGGTGAGACAGCATCTATGGAGCAAAGGAAATAGGCAACGTTGTGGGTCGAAACCCTTCAGACTGGTGTGAGGGGGCGGGAGGAAGAATGGAACAGGTGGAGCCAGAGGGCTAGGGCGAGTTGAGAAGGGATGGAGAAAGGAAGGATTAGCTAAAATTAGAGAAGTCAATGTTCACACCGCTGGGGTACAAACTGCCCAAGCGAAATATGAGGTGCTGCTCCACCAATTTACCATGGTCCTCACTCTGGCCATGGAGGAGGCCCAGGACAGAAAGGTCAGATTCTGAATGGAAGGGGGAGTTAAAGTGCTTAGGCACTGGTACACTGGTGGATCTCTTGTTCCTTCCTACACACAAAACATACAACTTAATTTCACTGTGTGTGTGTGGGTTTGATGGCGTGGGTGGTTGCATTATTTGTTTTGTAGAAATCCGAAGAAGCAAGATTTTAGTCCTGGAAGTTAGTTCCTGGAAGTTCGGGCGATTCTAGACAATGGCTGACTAGACTTAGCCTCAGTAAGCCTTGCAACTTTTGAAGCAACCTCTGTACGATATATTATCCAGGCACATTTTTCCTACTTATTTCTTTGTGATTGTAAAGTTTGGTGATAAATTGTTAAGTTTATTGTCACGTGGTACAGTGAAAAGTGTAATGTCTAGGAAGGAACTGCAGATGCTGGTTGACACCGAAGATAGACGCAAAATGCTGGAGTAACTCAGCGGGACAGGCAGCATCACGGGATGACGTTTCGGGTCGAGACCCTTCTTCAGACGCTTTGTGGTAGGATAGTGAGTTGTATTTAAATTGCATTTTTCCCAGTTGCAGTTTCATTCCCACGCTTCTAAAGCAATGGCCAGTTTGCCTTGCAGGCTTCTTTATTAATCGACCATGAATAAGTCGGGGGCAGTGGGGAAGTTTCATGAGGTGTGAATTGTGATCTGCAAAGGTGAGAACAGGTTTCCGACTGGTATTACACAAAGGAATCAGCCTCTTGTTTCCCCAGAGCGGGTCCTGGGGTATCGTGTAACTGCACTGTTCAGTTCAAACTGCCCTAAGATGACTCACCCACCTAATTAAACTATGTCGGCAACAATAACGCTTTGATAATCGATCTGAAGTTTCTTGTTAAATTAAAAAAACAACTCAATCTTCTGTCCTTGATGTCACGGCATCTGATGGACTGCACCGTGAATATTTATTAGGAACTGGCGACAACCAACAAAAACGAATTCCCTTGAGAACAAACGTTATTTATAGCGTTTGAATTATATATTACACGGAATGATGTTAGGAAAGAACTGCAGATGCTGGTTTAAATCCAAGGTGGACACAAAATGCTGGAGTAACTCGGCGGGACAGGCAGCATCTCTGGAGAGAAGGAATGGATGACGTTTCGGGACGAGACCTTTCTTCAAACCAAAGATCCTATTTGCTTCAGACTGATGTCAGGGTAGTGGACGGGACAGAGATAGAATGTAGCAGGAAACAGTAAGACTGGTGGGAGAACTAGGAAGGGGGAGGGGATGTAGAGATATGGAAAGCAAGGGCTATTTGAAGTTAGATTTCTCCCTTGTCGAGGGTTGCTGCAGAGTGAGTGGAGGGCTGTGCGTTCCCCCTCTCTCCATCCCCTCCCTCTTTCCAGTTCTCCCACCAGTTTTACTGTCTCCTACTACATTCTATCTCTGTCCCGCCCACTCCCCTGACAGGGTCTCGACCCGAAAGGTCACCCATTCATTCTTCCCAGAGATGCTGCCTGTCCCACTGAGTTTCTCCAGCATTTTGTATGCGGAATTATGTTACACGGAAACAGCCCATTCGGCCCATCTTGTCCATGCCGACCACGCTATCCCCATCTACACTAGTCCCACCTACCTGCGTTTGGCCCACATCTCTCTGAACCTTTCTTATCCGTGTACCTGTTCAAGTGTCTTTCAAATGTTGTTAAGAAGGCAGGAGAATGTTAAGAGGGAAATAGATCAGCCATGATTGAATGGTGAAGTAGACTCGATGGTCCAAATGGCCTAATTCTTATCCTATAACATGAACCTATAGTGCCTGCCTCAACTACCTTCTCTGGCAGCTCGTTCCGCACACCCATTACCCTCAATGTGATCACCAACTTCATCCCAAGAAATCGTAAGGCCTTCATAGCTGAAAACGACCTGGGCCCTTCACTCCCTGGATGCCAACTCTACGCATATTTATACCATTTGAACATCTAAAATAAAATTGTTCAAATGCCTTTTGATTTATTTTATAAAACATTTTTTAATACAATACTTTCCTTCTTTTTCTAGGATCCCACTTCTGACTCGATATGGGACTTGATGACGTTTAAAATGATAAAGTGCTGGAGTAACTCAGCGGGCGAGGCAGCAACTGTGGAGTTTGGGGTCTGAATTAAGCCCCGACCTGAAATGTCACCTGTTCATGTCCAATTTGTATTTTGCTCAAGATTCCAGCAGCTGCAGTTCCTTGTGTCTGGATTTTGAGATCGTCCGGCCAAACATTCTCACCTTTGCCACTTTACAATCGGAGCGGAAGGACAGGGTCACCTGGCTAATTAATTGCTAATTGTTTGCCGTTTAGATTAAGCACTGTGGCGCAACGATAAAATTTTAGCGAGACCAACTAATTCATTGCAGGTTGTTTTGGTCCACATGGGTTTATTTTACGTGATAATTTAATGCAAAAAAACCCCCAAATGTTTTCAGACTGCAGAAGGGGCCCGAAACGGAACATCGCCTGTCCATTCCCTCCACAGACGCTGCCTGACCCGGCGAGTTCCTCCAGCACGTCGTGTTTGCGCAAGATTTTGCAGTTGCCGGTGTGATCATGTTACACGTTGGGCATGTGAGGATATTGTATTGGTTATTCTACAGACTTTGTTCTTCTGAAATGTAATAGCAGGCAGGGATAATGTCTAACGGTTAAACCGATGCAAACCGTACGCAGAAAATTTAATCCCAGAAGCCGATTTGCCCTCATTGCATGCCTTTAAAAGTCCTGTAATCCAGTAGCCTCGCAGGCATTAAGAAGCGAGAATTAAAGGCCAACAAATTCAACCAATCAGTCTGATTACATGAAGTGGCCTCAGGTCACAAATCACTGGAGGTGCTTAATGTCACCCTCTTGAAGTTCAGCGCAGGTCACTTTAACTTTGGGGAAATGCCAGGGCGCTCTGAGGGAGAGCAAATTAACCCAATTTACACCATTCTCAAATATTTGGTTATGTGGTTATGTTTAAGGCGGGGATTGACAGATCGTTGATTGGTTCGAGTGTCAATGGTTAATGCGGAGAAGACAGGACAATGGGATTGAGAGGGAGAGATGGACCAGCCGTGATTGGTGGAGTAGATTCGATGGGCCGAATGGCCTAATTCTGCTCCTATAACTTATTAACTAGCCTTCTATTAAAGATAGGAACGAGGAGTAAAATAACTCTCATCAGGAAAATGTAACAGAAGCTGTTTAATGTTCATCTGGCCATTCTCTCCACAGGCACTGCCCGGCCTGTTGACTTCCTCCACTCCAGCACTGCAGTTTCTCGTGTCTCCAAGGTAGAAATTCTAACCCTGAACCTACATAAAGAGCCACTTTTTTAGCCACAGTGTTACATCTTGTATTGGTGTTCTTTTACCACCCAGAAATTGGAAAGTTAGTGAATTCACCTGGTGTAATAAATAGCAGGTATCCGTGGTGTCCAGAGCGGCTGCTTCTTCACAGCCACTAGGTGTCGCTGCCTACACCTAATGTCAAGCAAGACCAAACCATAGGTACACAAAAATGCTGGAGAAACTCAGTGGGTGCAACAGCATCTATAGCTGCTGCACCCGCTGAGTTTCTCCAGCATTTTTGTGTACCTTCGATTTTCCAGCATCTGTAGTTCCTTCTTGAAGACCAAACCATTACTGAGTTGTGCTGAATGATCACTTATATGGACAATGAGTTGCAGCTTCACAGGCCCATTAATACAGTAACAGATAAACGAGCGAGAATCATACAAATTAATAGGTGGAAACAAGGAACTGCAGGTGATGGTTTACAAAACCCCCCACAAAGTGCTGGAGTAACTCAGCAGGCCATGCAGCATCTCTGGAGAAAAAGGATGGGTAACGTTTCAGGTCTGGACTTTTTTTCACACTTCCCTGGGGGGGGGGGGTGATGAAGAGCTGGAGGTGAGAAAAGACCAGGACCAGTCAATTCAGGCAGCATCTCTGGAGAAGTATTGACGTGACGATTCATGTCGGGACCCTTATTCAGAATAAAAGCAATTCTGGGGCGGGGCGGGCGGGGGGGGGGGGGGAGGAGCTAGGAGAGAGGGGGTGGGGGCAAAGCATGGCAGGTAATAGGTGAACACAGGTGGGGTGGGGGGGGGTGTGGTTGATAGGCAGATTTTGGAACAAAAGCTAGAGATTATGATATGGAGTCAACTCAGGAAAAACTTCGGTTTACAAGGCCCTTCCATCTTGACCCCACTGCTTAAAAACCACATCTTTAAACCTTCAAGTACAGACCACGCATTCAAAACCTGGCATAGCAACGGTATCAGTAGTATCAAAAACCTATACAAGGATGGCATATTTTCCTCTTTTGCGGAGCTCTCGCCCAACTATAGCCTCCCAAACTCCCACCTTTTTCGTTTTTTCCAAATTAGGGATTTTGTGAAGAAGACATTCCCCCATTTCCCAAATCGCCCCCCTGAAACCCTGACCGATACCATCTTAGCTCTAGATCCCAACCGGAAGAAATGCATCTCTGTTTTGTATAACTTGTTTGGGTCGGTTATATTGAAACCTCATACCTTATTAAAAGCTGCGTGGGAGGGTGAGCTGAATACGAAACTAACAGACCAGCAATGGGACTCTGCCTTGGATTTGATCCATTCTTCCTCCATATGTGCCCGTCATGGCCTAATCCAATGCAAAGTCCTTCACAAAGTCCACTACACAAATGCAAGATTATCTAGAATTTACCCCGCTGTTAGGGACACCTGCAACAGATGTAATCAATCTCCTGCCAACCATAGCCATATGTTTTGGTCTTGCCCTAAGATAGCAGCCTTTTGGAGGAGTGCTTTCGACTTGATAAGCAGAGCCTACGGCCAGACTATTCCTCCAAACCCACTGTCAGCCATTTTCGGTACCCCTCCCAACACCAACCTCTCTGTTGCGGTGAAACGGGTCCTAGCTTTTACAACCTTGTTAGCCCGGAGACTGATCTTGCTTAACTGGAGGCTCACCTGTCCCCGACACACGCCCGCTGGATTAAGGAGGTGCTTTACAATTTAAGCTTGAAAAACTTAGGTTCTCTCTCAAAGGCTCTACCAAGACATTCCTAGATACATGGAACCCTTTCTTGGAACTTGTTAACTCTCTCAACTTGTCCCCGGACTCGGAAGAGGACTGAGTGCTCTCCACCATTGTTCTGCTCTACTGCAGCAGCTGCTCCCCCCCCCCCCCCCACTTATTTATTTAATTACTTACTTATTTACTGTTATTAGTGACCCCCTTTTTAAAAAAAGTACTTTTAGTACTTTTTGTTTCGTTTATCTTACCATATTTGTGTGGATGTGTATGTATGTGAGTGTTGTTTGTCCCCGTTTGGTTCCGACCTGATTCGGGTGGGTTGAAGGTGGGTACGGGTAAGGGCTTTGAGGGTCGCCTACATACTGTTGCACAATTATGCCTTGACTGTCACTGTCTGTTATTGTATGTATGCAAATTGCTGTGAAATTCAAATAAAAAGATTTAAATCAAAAGCTAGAGATTAAAATAGGTGTTAGACAGGGGGATTGAAGAGCTGTAAATCAATATGTTTAAGAAAGAACTGCAGATGCTGGAAAAATCGAAGGTAGACAAAAATGCTGGAGAAACTCAGCGGGTGAGGCAGTCTGTGGAACGAAGGAATAGGTGACGTTTCGGGTCGAGACCCTTCTTTAGACGTTCAGAATTAATACGTATAGGTTTAATATTGCCACGTGCACCGAGGTACAGTGACAAGCTTTGTTTTGCATGCTATCCAATCACATCAGATAATACTGAAGAAGGGGTTCGGCCCGAAGCGTTGCCTATTTCCTTCGCTCCATAGATGCTGCTGCACCCGCTGAGTTTCTCCAGCATTTTTGTCTACCTTCGATTTTCCAGCATCTGCAGTTCCTTCTTAAACAGATAATACCACACGTCGACTTGATGGGCCGAATGACCTAATTCTGCTCCTAGAAGGTATGAATACTTAAATATCACATCTAAGCATGTTCTCCACAGACGCTGCCTGAGCCACTGAGTTACTCCAGCACCGTCTTTTTTATTTAAAATCACCTCGAACGGATGGTCCACAGCGCGTTTAAAGGCGAGAAAGCTTCTCGTAAAGTTTTTGAATTAATTCTAATTATTCCCGAGAAATTGCAATCAGAATATCCAGTCACATCAATGATGTCGAATTATTCGCCTGAACAATAAGATCTGTCAGCGAGAACCATAATAGGACAGTGAATTATCTACGTGTTCCCTCGTTATTAAATCTTGCTGTTAAATCAAACAGTCTTTCTCCATTTAAACCGATTGGGTTGAATGAACATACACGCATGTCACATTGCTTTTTGGTGATGTGCAGATAAATTGAATCTAAGCAGACTCGCGTAGGAAGGAACTGCAGATGCTGGTTTAAATCGAATGTGAACACAAATGCTGGAGTAACTCAGCGGGCCAGGCAGCATCTCTGGAGAGAAGGAATGTCCGACGTTTCGGGTGGAGACCCTTCTTCAGACAAAATGCACCTCTCTTGTTTTCACATCTTACCCTTCCATATCTCTATGACTACTGTGAGGAACTGCAGATGCTGGAAAATCGAAGGTACACAAAAATGCTGGGGAAACTCAGCGGGTGCAGCAGCATCTATGGAGGGAAGGAAATAGGCAACGTTTCGGGCCGAAACCCTTCTTCGGGCCGAAACCCTTCTTCAGATCCTTCTCTATGACTACTTCTCCCCTGACTCTAAGTCTGAAGAAGGGTGGCACGGTGGCGTATCGGTAGAGGTACTGCCTTACAGCTCCAGAAACCCGGGTTCGATCCTGACCACGGATGCTCTCTGTACGGAGTTTGTAGTTCTCTCCGTAACCTGCGTCCTTTTTTCCGAGATCCTCGGTTTCCTCCCACACAGGCATTTGACGTACAGGTTTGTAGGTTAATTGGCTTGGTATAAATGTTTTTAAAAATCCCCAGTGTTTGTAGGATAGTGTTAGTGTGCGGAGATCGCTGGTCGACGCCGACTTGATGGGCCGAAGAGTCAGTTTCCGCGCTGTATCTCTAAACTAAAGGGTCTCGACCCGAAACGTCGCCATTCCTTCTCTCGAGAGATGCTGCCCGTCCCGCTGAGTTACTCCAGCATTTTGTGTCTATCTTCTAAGTAGACTTTACAGCTGACGGAACGCGCATTGGAAATTCATCTCGGGCATTCCAGAGATGTTCGGCTGCTGGGATCTCGCGTTTTGTGACCAGGAGTGACAGTGTTTACCAAAGATACGCTGGTGTTTACTGTGAGATTGGTTCTGCACTGTGCACCTCGCTCCTCGGTCTTACGCGGTGAAACACAAAATACTGGAGTAACTCAGCGGGTCAGGCAGCATCTCTGGAGGACGAGGATAGTTGACGTTTCGGGTCGAGATGCTCCTTCAGACGTCATATTAAAAAAAAATTAAAATACCATTTATTGTCATTTGAGCCTCAGTGAGGCTCAAACGAAATTCCGTTTCCACAGCCATACAAATAAAGACAATTTCCTACAGACATACACACAATGTAATTCACACAAACATCCATCACAGTGAACCCACTGAGATGGACGGCAAAGTCTTTTCTCTCCCCTGTTCTCCATGTCTCTCCCGATGTCCAAGCCCCAGGCGGGTGATGATAAGTCCCACGGCCATTTTAGGCCGTGCCGGGCGATTTACGGCCCCGCTCCCGGTCTAAAAGTCACAATGTTGGAGTCCCCGGCGGGCGCTGTAATGTCCCACGGCCCTGAAGCCGTGCCGGGCGATGTACGGTCCCGCTCCGTCCACTCCCTCTCCAGATGCTGCCTGACCTGCTGAGTTCCTCCAGCACTTTGTGTTTAACTGGAGATTCCAGCATTGTGGTCTCCAACTTAGCAAAGAACTACGTGTCATCGGTCGTGCAAATATACGAAGGCAAACACCTAAATGGATAGTTTTCTGTGTAACTTTCTATTGTGGAATCCAAAGAAGTCAAGCGTGGGATTTGCTGTGTGAATGTAACACAAGCACGTTGACTTTGTGTAGTTATCGGTAACATCGCGCATGTAAACAAGTCAGTTGGATGTTTAAAGCGTCGGCGCTCTGTGAATTGCCCGCTTTTCTACCAGCCGCGGGCTGTGTACAAGTGGAGAGGTTCGGGGGGTCACTGGTAGTCCGTGTGGACGTGGAAAACTGGGGTGGTGGAATCTTTAACAAAACAGGTACTCTGTACCGTGTTCAAGAAGGAACTGCAGATGCTGGAAGATTGAAGGTAAACAAAATGCTGGAGAAACTCAGCGGGTGCAGCAGCATCTATGGAGCGAAGGAAATAGGTGACGTTTCGGGCCGAAACCCTTCATCAGACTACTCTGTACCTCTGTACCAAAACAGGGACTCTGTGGGTCAGGCAGCGTCTGTGGAGGGAATGGACAGGCGGCGTTTCGGGGTCAAGACCCTTCTTCAGACAAGGGGCGGGGGGGAAGAAAGATGGAAAACAGGGGTGGGACAAAGCCTGGCTATAGGGAGGCTTCACGGCAGTCGGGTCACGACCCATGACCCGTACTGTTGCTACGCTACTCCAAATGGATTACACGCGATGAACTGCAGGTAGGCACTTACTATTGTTTCCAGCGTAGCGGGCCCGTTAAAACCCGCTGAAACGGTCAATTTTTGCGCTGTAAATAATTATGGAAATCGGGATAAGTGTGTGAGACATTTAGCATACTTCAGAATTCCAAAAGTGAGGAGAAATGACGGTAGATAAAAACGAGAGCTGAAGGGGACAACAACAGCCAGAGTGCTTGGCGAACATTGGCCGTTTGCTCACTGCATTTCATCAACTAAGGCATTATTTGTGTTTTTTCTTGATTCCTTTGGCATCTAAAAAGTTTCAGAAGTGATAAATCTGGCTGTAATTTTTTTAAATCGCCCATGGTTTTCGTGGGTTTTTACATACAAAATGAAAACGCATCTGAAGAAAAATTTACAGCCAGAATCACCACTTTTGAGAATTTTTAGATACCAAAGGAATCAAGAAAAAACACAAATAATGCCTTACTTGATGAAATGCAGTGAGCAAACGCGATAATTCCCAATATTTTCAATGTTTACCAAGCACTTTAGCTGCTGTAGTCCCTTCAGCTCTCGCTTCTCTATACCTTAATTTCGCTTCACGTTTGGAATTCTAAAGTTGGGTACATGTCTCTCACACTTACCCCGACTCCCACAATTTTTTTCAGCGCAAAAATTCAACATTTTGGCGGTTTTTAACAGGTAGGAAAGTACGCGTTTCTAGCATTAATAACATGTACCGGAAGTGACGGATGTCTTCCAGTTGGATTTATCGGCTCCGTGCGTCGAGGCCTATGACCCAGTGACCTTTCGTGCAACCCCCCCTATTGATAGGTGGATACAAGAAACTGCAGGTGCTGGGATATTGTGCAAAACGCACAAAGTGCTGGAGTAACTCAGCGGCTCAGGCAGTGAGTGAAATGCGGATACAGGGGAGGGAGGGGCAGATGGGTGGAGGCAAGAAGACGACACAAGGGTGTCAGATACAGAGAAGAGGAGAAGTGAAATGTAAAGCGGGAGGGATGTAGCGTTCGTTGTTACAACCGCAGTCGAAACGTCACCTATCCATCTCTAGAGATGCTGCCTGACCCGCTGAGTTACTCCAGCATTTGTGTCTTTTTGTGTAAACCGGAATCAAAAGTTCCTTGTTTCTATAACCAATTACTCGGGCTACTCCGGGAACTGCAGTTAAATTACCTCGCTTCCCACAAAATGCGCCGTTAAATTGATCATTGGGGCTTAACATACCGCGAAACTGATCGCAAATAACATCTGTGTCCATGATATATGCTGCGATATTTGATCTCTTAGCTTGCAGTATTCAACGCAAAGTGCTGGAATAACTCAGCGGGTCAGCAGTATGTTGTGCTCAAGACCCCAGTGCCGGCAATTACTTGTGTCTGCCTTTGGCCGCGCCTTAACCGTCCCGAGGTGTCCGCGGGTGCAGCGGCGAGGGGCGCTGGGGACTCGGGGACAGCGGATGGTTTATTGCAAAGATCCTATGCTCCGCTATGGGACCTTTGGTTTATAGGAGCGCTGTTCTATTAACGTGGGGAGCGCAGCGGGAGAGTTGCTGCCTTCCAACACTTCGCTCCCCTCCCCCAAACCTGGCAAAGATGCAGAAGCTTGAAAGCATCTATCACCAGGTTCAGGAACAAATTCTTCCCCCTCTGTTATGAGACTACTGAACGGTTCTCCCAATCTTCCAACCTACCTCATAGCAGACATTGCACTTTTTTTCTCTGTCACTAACGCTATTATGCTGTAACAGTTGATTTCGCACTCTGTGATGTTTCTCCTTGCACTACCTGAAGTATTGGTGTATCGGCGTCCCATCAGCCCGGCGAGAGGGCCTGAGCATCGGGCCGCCCGGGGTGGCGACTGCGGGTGCTCGGAAGGCCCCGACCACGGGTGAACATCTGGGAAGATCGGAGGGGAGGCTGGCTGGACTATGGAGCATTCCTCACCTTGGTGCCATTGTGTTATGTTGTGTCGTGGACTTTCTGTGTTTGTGCTTTTCTTTAAATTCTATTTTATTTTTAATATGTTTTATTATTTATTATTTATTTATTTTTATGATACTGACTGTAAAGGGAAATTCATTTCGTTGTCTGATTGAGACAATGACAATAAATTTGAATACAATACAATACAATACAATATCACTAGATCCTACTCATGTGGTGCAATCAGATTGGTGAGCACGCAAACAGGTTATCAACGTTGAACGTCTGTGGACAGATAGTCTTTGGCACTAAGGACTTTTTTCGCTGGTGTGGGGGTTAATAAATTATTTTTGTTTCTTATATAATTATGTGTACTGTGCTTACAGGCATGTTACGCTGCTGCAAGTAAGAATATCATCGATCTGTACATACGACTAACAAACGCATATCAATAATAAACCAAGAGATCAGAAGATAGACATAAAGTATTTGAGTAACTAGGCGGTATCTCAGGCAGCATCTCTGGAGCGAAGGAATAGGTGACGTTTCGGGTCGAGACCTTCTTCAGACTGGTTAGGGAAGACGGTCAGGGTCGGTACCGTTGGTTCAGCCCAAACGCTAAGCACTTGGAGCTGGAAGGCCGGCAACACGGAGATCGGGCCCTGGGCTTGTGGTCGCAATTAAACAGGCGGTGTAAGGTCAGGGTCGTGGTCGGCCCGAGGCAGCTGCCCCGCGGCTTACCCCCGGCGAGCGCTGTAGCGCCGACAGATGGCCCGACAATGGGCAGCCCGGAGTCAACCAGGGTGAATGCCCCAGGCGTTAGTTTAGACTGTAGAGATACAGCGAGGAAACTGGCCCTTTGGCCCACCGAGTCCACACACTAGGGCCAATTTTAGTTTTTTTTTAAAACTGAAGTTAGTTCAAACTTACAAACCCGTACGGAAGGAAACCGGACCACCCGGAGAAAATCTATGCGGGTCACAGGGAGAACGTGCAAACTCCACGCAGACAGCAGCAGAGGGCAGGATTGAACCCGGGTGTCTGGCGCGGCGAGGCAGCGCCTCTACCTGCTGCGCCATGATGAGATACATCCTGACTGAGTAATTTCTCCGGTGCATCGTGGACACTGGGCAGTTGCAGCCGTGGCGAGCGACGTCTTCAAAACTAATACCGCTGATTGAAATAAGAAATAAATCCTTTTGGTACTATATTGCTACTTCAGTTAGTCCGCGAAATGTATTTGAATCCACGCTCTGGCATTTTTTTCGTCCACAGTTGAACTTATTTTACAATTAAACTGGGGACAGAAATGTCTCCGTTTTATTATAATTCCTCCCTGTCCGTGGAGTGCACGGCTTCCTTTATCCCCCGCGTCATGTCACCTTTCGCCCCTCCCTGTTGCAGTCGCGATGGCGATTAGCGAAGCGCACCGCATGTTCGGGCAACGCAGCCGACAAACACTCATTGTAAATTCACCACGCACAGAGTAACTGTTGTAACCTGTTCCTTCCGACCATTCAGCTGCAAAGCACAAACAATCAGGGCTGAAACAACCACCAGACTCAGAACTAACGCTGCTTGGAGACATTTGGTTTAACCTTGATGCAAAAACAAAGAGAGACCGGCATGTGTTTAGACAAAGCCGCTCGCAATGTTCTCCAGGAACTACCGATGCTGGTTTACACTCAAAGACACAAAGTGCTGGAGTAACTCAGCGGGGTCAGGCAGCGTATCTGAAGAACATGGTTACGTGACGTTTCGGGTCGGAACGTTTCTTCAGATGGTCGCTGCTCAGAAACAGGCCCTTCGGTCCCACTGGTCCATGCCGACCAATATGCTTCACCAAAGCAAGCCCCATCTGCCCGTACCTTTGATTTGTCTCGAAGGAACAGGCGCGAGGTCCTTTTATTGTACAGGGGTGGAACAAGGGGGTGGGGGGTAGAGGATGGAAATGGGAGAAGTGAAGCGGAGAGGAGGAAGGATAACGGATAAGGTGGGGGTGGGGAGGAGGGGTTACGGGTAAGGTGGTAATGGAGGGGGTGGACTTGTTTAGGAAGCCCAGTCCAAATTAGCTGAAGAAACTGGAGACACGGGGAACTGCAGATGCTGGAGCCTTGAGCAAAACACAAAGTGCTGGAGGAACTCAGTGGGTCAGGCAGCATCTGTGGAGGGAATGGTGGGGATATAGAACCACGGTGGGTGTATGGTGGGAACGAGCTGCCAGATGAGGTAGTTGATGCAGGTGCTATAACAACATGTAAAATACATTTGGACAGGCACATGGAATGGAAAGGTTTAGAGGGACATGGGCCAAACGCGGGCAGATGGGACAAGTGTAAATGGGGCATGTTGGTCGGCATGGCCAAGGCGGGCCGAACGGCCTGTTTCCATGCTGTGTGATTGTGACGTTTCCGGTTGAGACCGTATTCAGATGTGCCGATCTCCGGCACCGAACACTTGCTGCTGTTGGACAGAAGCCAAACTCTGCAGAATAAACTGAAACCACTTACATAATAAATATTATATAAAATGTGCTTTCTATCCGCTCTGGATTGTGCCGGGAGCAGGTTACCCCGGGTACAGTTACGATATAGTAATTTGATGTTTAGTAATTAAAGAATACTTGACAATTGTGATTTGTGGTGGTGATATTTTATGTTGTAGTTTGATGTATATATTCATGTTGGAAAGACAGAATTAGGCCATTCGGCCCATCAAGTCTACTCTGCCGTTCAATCATGGATGATCTATCTTTCTCTCTCAACCTCAATTCTCCTGCCTTCTCCCCACAACCCCTGACACCCGTACTGGGTGTGTATAGCTGAATGAATTTAATTTTGTTTTATTTTTTAAAAAGCCCGGGGTACAGGAGAGGCAGAAGGTTAGAGGACGCAGCCCCTTTAAGTGTGTGCGGAGCGCTCTCCCCCCTCCCATTGCCGGCTCGCTGCGCCTTGTCTGAGCAGGTTTAATGCTAATTGAAGCCCCGCCGGGGAGCCGACAGGAGCCATTTTGTGCGTTCACTTCACACAAGGAGGAGAGTTGCCGCGGGCGGAGGGAACGGGACGGGCGGGGAAGCGTTGACCATGTACCGGCCGGGAGAGTGGGGTCGCCGGGAGAGCGGGGCGCGGCGGAGGCTGGAGTGAGGAGCCGGGACGGATGGGGCAGCGACGCTGGAGCCGGCGATGCGTTGACCGAGCTATGGAGGTGTGTGCGCTGCGCTGGGCGCTGCTGACCTGCCTGCTCGCCCAGCCGCCTCTGTCGGAGGGCTTTACCCTGCACCTCCCCGAGAGCTCGGAGGCCGGCACCTTGCTGTTGGAACTGGCCGCTGCTCGGAGCTGTGAGCTGCGCCGGCTCTGGGCGCCAGCCGCCGTCAGGACTTACATAGAGCCGGGCTGGAGGTCGGGCACGGTGCGCCTGTCCCGCCGCCTGCGTTGCGCCGCTCTGCCCACCAACCCGTTCACCCTGCGCCTGGACGCCCGCTGCCACCGCCGCCGCCACCGCCGTGGCTCCGGACAGCACCTGAGCACCATCTCCATCCACACCGACATCCATGTCCACGGCCGCCACTGCATCGCCAAACGCCGGCGCAACCGTGGCGCAGACGTGGAGATCGTGACTCTCCAAACTTCACCCTGCCTCGCCGCTGGACAACCCGTCCACACCCTCTGGGAGCTCTTCCCGATCGCCCTCACCCCCTGCCCGCCCTGGCACTGCCAACTGGAAGACGGCCCCTTAGTCCTGGCTTGGGACGGGGAACTGCGGAGCCGGGAGAAGGTTTGCCTCAAGAGGACAGAGTGTATCCGGGTGCAGGTCCGCTGCCCCAACGAGTGCGGGACGGGACGGGCCAGAGCCGCGGCCAATGTCACCATCGAGCTGAGAGTCACTGGGGAGTCCACCTGGGGAAGTTCTTCCAAGCTTCTGGCCGCGGACCAAGACCGCGGGAGGCCCCGGAGATGGAAGAGGAACGCCAACACCGGCCCCCAGTTCCAGCCTCCAATCTACCAGGTGTCGGTGGCGGAGAACATGGTCCCGGGGGCCAGGGTGGTCACGGTGAGGGCGGTGGACCCAGACGAGGGCGAGTCCGGCAGGTTGGAGTACTCCATGAACGCCCTCTTCGACAGCAGGTCCAACAGCCTGTTCGTCATGGAGCCGGCCACCGGAGCCGTGATCACGGCCGAGAGCCTGGACCGGGAGACCAAGGACATCCATGTGTTCAGGGTGATGGCCGTGGACCACGGCAGTCCCCGGCGGACGGCAATGGCCACCCTCACGGTCACCGTGAGCGACGCCAACGACCACGACCCGCTGTTCGAGCAGCGGGAGTACAAAGAGAGCGTGAGGGAGAACCTGGAGATCGGCTACGAGGTTCTGACGGTGAGGGCCACCGACGGAGACGCCCCTCCCAACGCCAACATTCTGTACCAGATCCTCAACGGCCAGGGGCAGAACCAGGTGTTCGAGATCGACCCCAGGTCGGGGGTGATGAGAACAAGGGGGCCCGTGGACAGGGAGAGTGTCGAGAGCTACCAGTTGTTGGTGGAGGCCAACGATCAAGGGAGGAACCCCGGCCCCCGGAGTTCCACCGCCACCGTCCACATCACGGTGGAAGATGACAACGACAACACCCCGCAGTTCAGCGAGAAGAGGTACGTGGTCCAGGTGCTGGAAGATGTTGCCCCCAACACGCAGGTCCTGCAGGTCACGGCCTCCGACCGCGACAAGGGCAACAACGCGCTTGTCCACTACAGCATCATGAGCGGCAACACCAGGGGGCAGTTTTACATCGACGCCCACAGCGGCAGCATCGACGTGGTGAGCCGCCTGGACTACGAGACCAACAAGGAGTACACGCTGCGGATCAGGGCGCAGGACGGCGGGAGGCCCCCTCTGTCCAACATCACCGGCATGGTGAGCGTGATGGTGGTGGATGTCAACGACAACGCGCCCATGTTCGTCAGCACCCCCTTCCAGTCCACCGTGCTGGAGAATGTGCCCGTGGGCTACTCCATCATCCACGTCCAGGCCATCGACGCGGACTCGGGCAACAACTCCCGGCTGGAGTACCGGCTGACCGACTCGCCCCCGGACTCCCCCTTCTCCATCAACAACAACACCGGGTGGCTGGTGGTCGGCTCGGAGCTGGACCGGGAGACGACGGCCTTCTACCGCTTCGGCGTGGAGGCCAGGGACCAGGGCTCCCCGCCAATGTCCTCCACGGCCAGCATCAGCATCACCGTGTTGGATGTCAACGACAACAACCCCGAGTTCACCCAGCCGCTGTATCAGGTCCGGCTGAACGAAGACGCGGCGGTCGGCTCCAGCGTGGTGACCGTCTCCGCCATCGACCGGGACGTCAACAGTTTGGTCACCTACCAGATCTCCAGCGGCAACACGCGGAACCGCTTCTCCATCACCAGCCAGAGTGGCGGCGGCCTCATCACCCTGGCCCTGCCCCTGGATTACAAACTGGAGCGGCAGTACATACTCACCGTGACCGCCAGCGACGGGACGCGACTGGACACCGTGAAGGTCTTCATCAATGTCACCGACGCCAACACACACAGGCCCGTGTTTCAGAGTTCCCATTACACCGTCAACATCAACGAGGACCGACCTGTTGGCACCACCGTCGTGATCATAAGCGCGACCGATGAAGACACGGGCGAAAATGCTCGGATTACTTACTTCATGGAGGACAGCATCCCTCAGTTTAAAATTGAACCCGATTCGGGGGCGGTTACAACACTAATGGACCTCGACTATGAAGACCAGGTTTCCTACACTTTGGCCATCACTGCAAAAGACAACGGGATCCCCCAGAAGTCTGACACCACCTACCTTGAGATCCTCGTGAACGATGTGAACGACAATGCTCCTCAGTTCCTGAGGGACCATTACCAAGGGTCCATTTACGAAGATGTCCCCACTTTCACCAGCGTCGTCCAGGTATCGGCCACCGACCGCGACTCTGGATTGAACGGCCGGGTGTTTTACACCTTCCAAGGTGGAGATGATGGGGAAGGAGACTTCATCATTGAGACAACCTCTGGGATCGTTCGCACCCTCCGTAGACTCGACAGGGAGAACGTTCAGGTCTACCAGCTGAAGGCCTTTGCAGTGGATAAAGGCGTCCCGGCGATGAGGACTCCCATCAATGTCCAGGTCATGGTGATGGACGTTAACGACAACCCTCCCGTCTTTGAGAAGGACGAGTTTGACATCTTTGTGGATGAGAACAGCCCCATTGGGCTGGTGGTGACCCGCATCACTGCCACAGACCCGGATGAAGGCACAAATGCACAAATTATGTACCAGATTGTGGAGGGGAATATTCCTGAGGTGTTCCAGCTGGATATCTTCTCTGGAGAGTTGACTGCGCTGATGGATTTGGATTATGAAACTAAGTCGGAGTACGTCATTGTGGTCCAGGCCACGTCTGCACCCCTGGTCAGCAGAGCCACCATTCATCTTCGCCTCGTGGATAAAAACGACAATGTCCCTGTGCTGAAGAACTTTGAGATCATTTTCAACAACTATGTCACGAATAAATCCAGCAGTTTTCCCTCTGGGATCATCGGCAGGATCCCAGCCCATGACCCAGATGTCTCTGACAGTCTTTATTACAACTTTGACCATGGGAATGAATTAAATCTGGTCTTTCTCAATCAAACGACTGGGGAGCTAAGCTTGAGTCATGCTCTGGACAACAACAGGCCGCTTGAAGCCACCATGAGAGTTTCTGTGTCTGGTAAGGTGATTTGGAGTGTGTCTTTTGTTTGTCCTGGGTCGGGATTATAGCCTGTGTTTGCAAACTCCTGTTACAGATAACAAGCAAAAAAGAGAGTGGAGAAAAGTGTAAGTTTATGTTTATCGCTGTCATGTGTATGGAGATACAGTGAATAGCTTTGTTTTGCATGCCATCCAAATAGATCAGATATGCTATGTGAAAATACAGTCACATCAAAGTACAATAGGTGGAGCAAAGGGGAATATACACAGTGCAGAGTACAGTTGTTAGTAATGTCGTGCAATCAGTTCCGTAGACAAAGTATAACATCTGCGATGGGGTTGAGGTGAGTCGGACAGTACCCAAGCTTATTGAAGAACTGGAAGCCTGATAAGAGGGGAAGAAGCTGTTCCTGAGCAAACAGGGTTTGTTACTTTCTTGCATTCCCATTGCTTTGGGAATTATAATTAAATTATAAATGAGCAAAGGCTTTGGACCAACAATTTGCATCTGCATATTTCAAGTCGCCATTTCAGCGCATTAATGAATGTTGTATATTTTAGCAATGATACAAATGCCATTATTGTTAAAGCCAGCCTTGTTGTTGAGACACATAATTGTCAATGTTGTTGAATTTTATTACACCTTTACCGTAAAAGTAACATCTCCAAATTCCTTACTGTGTGTAGAGTATCTTAAAGAATTGCAGTAGATATTCATTTGTAACTTTAAGTGGATATTAACTTTACCGTAACTTTTTTTTTGTATAAATGTTTTTGCTTAAGTTTTGCATTCTACTAAAGTTCATCAACATCTGGATGGCTTTTGTATTGTAGATTGTTTTTATGTGAATATTATCATTAATTTAAAATGTCGCAATGTAGGTATTGAAACTGGTGTAGTTTAAATAAATGTTTTAAGTTATTGATCAGGTTGTAGATATCCTGTTTTGAGCAGCACTTCTTGAATTCAGGTAAGCGATAGTGGGTGTTAGTTTGATGCTCTTTGTATTAATTAATCCTTTGCCCAAGGGAGGAAACTCTCGAGTCTACTTGCTGTTGAAATCAGTTGGTGAAAGCGATGGCAATCCGATCTAAAAAAAATAAGCCTTGACAAACTCCTAGAGTGGGCATGAGGAATAGATTTTGTGGGTTACATTTTGAAGGCCTGTAAAATGATAACACTTGTGATAAAATACATGTTTTGCATTTTTGAACAGTTAAAGATTACAATAATACATTGTAGATATAAGAGCAGAACCTTTTATATCGACAACATCAGTATCATGTATTTGGTGCATTTGATATAATGTATGTACAATTTTGATCAGGTTACATTTATCAGAGTATTTGTCCGAGTACTTTGATCTCATTACTATTTGCTGGCACTTATATTCCAAGTTATTTGCTCCAAGCATCTCAGAGAGGTTGTGTCTCTATGTGGACTTTGCTCGGTCTTGTACTTCTTAAAGTATGCAAGTATGTACTTTATCCTTTCAAGCATGAGTTGTTATGAAGATTATGTACACAATTGTGAGCGGAATAGATTGGGTAGATGCACAAGAGGTAGTTGAGGCAGGGACTATAATCGCAACTTCTAAGAAACATTTAATCACGTGTATGGGCAGGATAGGTGTAGAGGGCTGCAAGCAGGTGGGACTAGTGTAGATGGGACATGTTGGGCTGCTGGGCCTGTTTCCATGCTGTATCATTCTATGATTCTAACTATGATTCTAGGTGTATGGCACTGGGGTAGATTAGTCTGGCAAAGATCAGTCAGAGTGAGATGAGGAATCTACCACAGGCTGACTGGAGACTTAATGTAAACTGGCATTTATAAGTCACAAGAATTAATATAAAGTGTTTGTTAATTCATTCTAAAAATACTGTCAGATTGTATTTTAATTAATTAGCAATATCGATAAAACTATAACAGTTTAAAATAAATTAAATCATTGCAACAATTGATTCCAAATGATTTTTGTTTGCCTTTTTAAGGAGGAGCTCATATCTGAGTATGTCCTCCCCAGTGACCTCCTGAATGGCAAAGAAACAAGAAATGGCAGGAACCTTAAAATAATACAAATTTTAATTTATTATCAATGTAACATGTTTACTAGCACCTCTTTTGAAAAAATATTGTTTTCTAATGGCTTGGATGAGTTGTGATCTGAATTAAGGAGAGCTATTATTTCTTATAACCGCGAATGGTATGTTAGCTTTCATAGCAAAAGGATTTGAGTATAGGAGCAGGGAGGTTCTACTGCAGTTGTACAGGGTCTTGGTGAGACCACACCTGGAGTATTGCGTACAGTTTTGGTCTCCAAATCTGAGGAAGGACATTATTGCCATAGAGGGAGTGCAGAGAAGGTTCACCAGACTGATTCCTGGGATGTCAGGACTGTCTTATGAAGAAAGACTGGATAGACTTGGTTTATACTCTCTAGAATTTAGGAGATTGAGAGGGGATCTTATAGAAACGTACAAAATTCTTAAGGGGTTGGACAGGCTAGATGCAGGAAGATTGCTCCCGATGTTGGGGAAGTCCAGGACAAGGGGTCACAGCTTAAGGATAAGGGGGAAATCCTTTAAAACCGAGATGAGAAGAACTTTTTTCACACAGAGAGTGGTGAATCTCTGGAACTCCCTGCCACGGAGGGTAGTCGAGGCCAGTTCATTGGCTATATTTAAGAGGGAGTTAGATGTGGCCCTTGTGGCTAAGGGGATCAGAGGGTATGGAGAGAAGGCAGGTACGGGATACTGAGTTGGATGATCAGCCATGATCATATTGAATGGCGGTGCAGGCTCGAAGGGCCGAATGGCCTACTCCTGCACCTAATTTCTATGTTTCTATGTTTCTATTATTTCTTAGAGATATTGTAATTATCTGAATACCAACATTTTATTCATTTTATTTATGAGGGATTGTGTTGTATTTTTCCAAATCATAGTTATCCAGCACGGAAACAGGACCCTCAGCCCAATTTATCCGTGTCGAACAAAATGCCCCATCCAAGCTAATCCCATTTGTCTGCATTTGGCCCGTATCCCTCTAAACCTTCCTATCGGTGTTCAAAGGTCTTTTAAACATTGTCATTGTACCTGGCTCAACCACTTCCTCTGGTTCCATGTACTCATCACCATCTGCGTAAAAATGTTGCCCCCTCGGGTCCATATTAAACCTTTCCCCTCTCAACTTAAACCTCTGTCCTTTAGTTCATGATTCCCCTACCCTGGGGAAAAGGTCTGTACATTCACCCTATCTGTTCCTCTCATGATTTTATTCACATCTACTAGATCACCCCTCAGTCTCCTGTGCTCCAATTAATAAAGTCCTAGCCTGCCCAACCTCTCCCTACAGCTCAGGCCCTTGAGTCCTGACAACATCCTCAGAAATCTTTGCTGCTCCCTTTCCAACTTGATGACATCTTTCCTCTGACTCAGAAGAGATAATTATGACACAATAATCGGATGCAAATGTATGAATATATTTTTTGGCATCTTTACATGGAATGTATAAACCCAAATTATTGTAAAGAATTAAAAAGGAAATAATTTGTTTTCATTTAATTCCTGATCACACATTTGACATTGTATTTCAATAATTTTAATTGTTCAGCTTGTGATTGCACTCTTGGCGATGTCCAATTCAAGTTTGTGATTGTGTAGGAAGGAACTGCTGATGCTGGTTTAAACTGAAGATAGACACAAAATGCAGGAGTAACTCTGTGGGACAGGCTGCATCTCTGGAGAGATGCTTCTTCAGTCTGAAGAAAGGTCTCGACCTGAAACATCACCCAATCCTTCTCCGGAGATGCTGCCTGTCTTGTGGAGTTACTCCAGCGTTTTGTGTCTATCTCGATTTTGTGATTACCATGTTATGAATGGCTTAAATGTTAGTCTTTGTAACTTGTTTAACAATTGTTGACGATCATTTACGAGGATATTGTCGTAAATTGTTCATCCATATTTTGGCTATTAGTTTTGTTGAACCTTTCACAGAAATAATGCACTGTGACTTATCCTTAATGATTGACAGTCCATTCAATTTGTGCAATTAAACAGATGGTGAGCATTCGTTTAAAACTGCATTTGTTGCAATTAATTCCAGTTAGTGTTATAATTGATTTTATTTTCCCTCTTGGTGAAAATTGGGCAAGTGCAGCAGAACTGAGGGTTTGGGAAAGAAAGTGTCAAGGTGAATAATTTAATATATCACAAATGGAAAAAATTGATCCTATAATTAAATATGATATCATGTCTTATAATTCAGTCAGACCAATTACCGTAATACCATCCTGTATCATTGATTTGTAAAGCAATCAATTTAGTAGCTGGGTATCTCCCTGCATATTAAACATGATGACTCCTTCAGTGTGTAAGGGATGTGGGAAATAAAGCTTGTTACTGTAAATTCAGCAAATCATATATTTGCTCTTGTTCCTCATGGTTGCATTAATGCCACATCTCTACTTGGTTAGAATTTGTTGTAATATTTAATTATAGTTTAGCTTGGAGATACAGGCCCTTCAGCCCACCAACCGGTGATCTCCCACTACACTAGCACCATCTTAGGGGACAATTTACAGTTTTTACTGAAGCCAACTAACCTACAAACCTGCAGGTCGTTGGAGTGTAGGAGGAAACTGGAGCACCCAGAGAAAACCCACCCAGTCACAGAGAGAACTGTACAGGCAGTGCTCATAGTGAGGATTGAACCTGGGTCTCTTGCACTGTAAGGCAGCAGTGCCACCCGCTGCGTCACCGCGCTGCCCCAATTATCCAACAATCATACACGGTCTGAAAATATGGCATGTTGATTTAAAGATTACTGAGGAACTACTCTGATAATTTGAATTATTTCCATTTCGTTTGGACCTCAAGGGGTCCAAATGACAATAAATTGAATTGTATTGTATTGTATTGTATGGCCAGTATTTGCGTCAGCAGAATGAAGAGTCTGTGTCATAAACCATGACAGAGCCTAAAGATTACATTTAAGCATTTTGGTGGCTTTTCAGTGCAAAGTTGGGACAAGCTAAGTACATCAACAATTTCTGAAATATTATATTGTAAGCTCATGGTACAATATAATTTTTTTTAATTGGACGGCAAAAAGTGCCAAATGTCTCTATTTAATTTAGTAGAAAAGATAAACAAGAACGAGAAAGTATATTAAGAGCCTTAGTTAATAAGCTTAATCTGTTCCTGCGTTTATCAATGAAATGTTTAAAGATCTCTTAGGAGTGTTAACGTTTGAAAAAAATGTAAACTAATTTTATTAAAATAGTAATAAAAAAAATTGTAGAATAAAGAAGTGATTCTTGGAATACAGAGGGTGATTAGATAGTGCAGACTTGGTTTGTATTTTAATGTAATGCACTAGGCATATCCTAATGGTCATGTTTCATCTAATTGGGTGTGAAAAGAATTGGACTAGGATTTTCAGAATTTCCAAGAACTGATGTAAAGATTAAGAGCATGCTGTTATTCAAATTAAATCTGCATATAACTTGATAAAGGACCAGAAAAATCTCACTCCAAAAATCCTTCCTACTCAAATTTAACTCGCCCTTTGTTTTCAATCGTGTTGTTGGATGGGACATGTTTTATAGTGTTGGAACAAGCGTATTCTCAGGGGTAAACCTATAACTGCCAATGTGTTCCTGGCACCTATCCAGTGGCTAGCAGTGGAGATACTGCCGAAAGCTATAGATAAATCTGCTGGACAAACAAGAGAGCAAAATGTAAGGTCAAACCAAGTTTCAAGCAATTTCAGTGTAATATGTACAACTATCTTTGGTTCCAGGATACAAACAGTACAGATGTGTTTTTGTGGTGTATACTCTTTTGTTGTTTAATTTTAAATGCTTGGCGGTTACTTTTATTTTCATTAATTAATTTGCAACCATGCATCTGTTATACTTTTCTCTTGAAGCTTTTGATCTGAGAGAAATAAATTCTTCCTTTCTATGGAAACACTTAAGATGTTGCCACGTAATGAGGAAGGCACATTTCTGTGCTCTCCCGGATCTTTTCACTGTAAAACATTTCACTTTTTTTAGTTTGGTTTATTGTTGTCACGTGTACTGAAGGACAGTGCAAAGCCGTTTTGTTACGTGCTATTTTGTCAGAGAAAAGAGTAAAACATGATTACATTCAAGCCGTCCACAGGGTAAGGGGAATAATGTTCAGTGCAAGGTGAAATCTGTTTAAAGATAGTCCAAGGGACTCCAATGATGTAGATGGGAGGTCTGGACCACTCTCCAGTTGGAGATAGAATGGTTCAGTTGTCTGATAACAGCTGTGAAGAAACGGTCCCTGAATCTGGAACACATTGACAATATTAGACCTCAACCTAAAATCCATCTCTTTCCTTTTACTGATAATGCTACTGAGTTTTAAATATGCCATAAAACTAGATTATAATCTCTGCTATCTGCATTGAATAATCTCTGCTTTTTATTGCAGTGTAACAATCTTGATTTACTGATGTGAATGTTGTTGAGAGTTCGTCCCAGAATTGCCACGATACTTGGACAATAAGCGAAGAGCTTTGGTCAGGCTGTGTCTGGGTTCTGGCAGCAGCTGTGTTCGGATCCTGTCGATTGGAAACCAGTTTGCCTCTTACGTCGAGCACCTGCTGGGGGGGATCGTTGACACAACGGGACGCTTGTCAGCTGTTCACTGTTGTTTCACGGGGCAGGCAGGCTGACGACTGAATTGGCAGATGAGTCTCTGGGAAGAGATCAATGATGCCTCGTTGTGGGATGATTGGCAGTAATTGTCCCTTTTCCCCTTTGTCCCAGAGTGTGAATGCCATTTTGTACTCTTCTTTTCTGCTGATTATAGCTGACAAGATGAGCTCATTGTATCAAGTTGATGGTTAAGGTTTCGGGGACAAGGGAATAATGAGCAATTGTTGGATTGCATTTATACCGGAGAATAGATTTAGCAACTTGTCATGTTGAGCTGTATCTCTGTGCTTAGATTTTTTTAAAAAAGTTAACGTTGTGGTAAACTTTGGACAGGGTGTAGAGAAGCTTTACCAGAATGATGCTTGGATTAGGTGATATTAGCTACAGGGGGAGGTTGGACAGACTTGGATTGTTTTCTCTGGAACGCAGGAGGTTGATGGGCGACCATATTAAAGTTCATAAAGTTATGAGAGGCATAGATTGGGGATTTTTTTCCCAGGATGAGAATATCAAAGACTACAGGGCATGGCTTTAAGGTAAGATGGGCAAAGATTAAAGGAGATATGCGGGGCAAATGTTTTTACACAGAAGGTGGTGAGTGCCTGGAAAGTTCTGTCGGGGATGGTGGTGGAGGCAGATACGACAGTGGCATCAAGGAGACTTTTGGATAGGCACGTATGTATGGAGGGATATGGATTTTACACAGGCATTTAAGAGTTTGTCTTGGCATCATGTTTGACACAGATGTTGTGGGCCGAAGGGCCTGCTTCTGTGCTGTACAGTTCTCTGTGAGTTAATGTATTATTTAAAGAGAACTTTGAGTTTGTCTTTTGGGGGATAGTTCAAACAAAGGAATGTGAAAAGTTTGAAAAGTATAATCATTAATAGAGAGGAAATTACAAAGAGCTCAGCACTTTCAAAAGTTGATAAGTAACCAGCTCTGGATAATATGTATCTCGGGCTCATAAAGGAAGCAAGCGCAGAGGTAAGACTTTCTGAGTATCAATGTTTATAACAAGTACAGTAAATGGTGGGACCATTAAGATCAACACTTGTCAGACAGCACCTGTAGTTGGGATCGAGCCTGGGACTCTGGCACAGTGAGGCAGCAACTCGACCGTTGCTCCCCAAAATCCACAGATTTTAAATTACTGCTAAGATTTGGAGAAGTGAGACCACTGATGCTGAAATCTTGAGCAAAATACAAAGTGCTGGAGGAAATCGGTGGGTCAGGCAGGATCTGTGGAGGAAATGTCATAAGGAATAGAATTAGGCCATTCGGCCCATCAAGCCAACTTCACCATTCAATCATGGCTGGTCTATCTCTCTCTCCAAATCCCATTCTCCTGCCCTCTCCCCTTAACCTCTGCCGCCTGTACTAATCAAGAATCTATCTCCACCTTACAAATATACACTGAGGATTGGACAGACGACGTTTCGGGTTGGGACCCTTCTTCATACTGATCAGTCTAAGTTCAGTCCATTCCCTCCACAGCTACTGCCTGACCCACTGAGTTATCTCCAGGTCTTTGTTTTGTGTCATTGGTGCTGGCTGTTTGTTCCATACCCTTTCATACCTCCAGTTTCCCTCTCCCCAACTCTCAGTCTAAAGAAGGGTCTCGACCCAAAACATCACCTATTTCTTTCCTCCAGAGATGCTGCCTGACCCGCCGAGTTATTTCAGCATTTTATGTCTATCTTTGGTGTAAACCAGCATCTGCAGTTCCTTTCTACACATTTGTTTTTTGCTGTTAAAATTTGTTTGATTGAACCTGAACTCTAGAATAAGATCTGCAAAATAGCTTCCGAGCAATCATTATCAAAAGAAGTTGATATCAAGTTACCGGATCTTAGATGTTACGGAGCCCCATGAAAGCGCAGGGTGTGGTGAGTGATCAGGGAGGGACTAACAGCTGAAACTTCAATCACTAATTCTGGAGTAAAGAAAGAAAATCAATCAGGACTCGGGGCGTCACAGTGGCGCAGCGGTAGAGCTGCTGCCTCACAGTGCCAGAGACTCTGGTTCAATCCTGACTATAGTTGCTGCCTGTATGGAGTTTGCACGCTCTCCCTGTGACTGCGTGGGTTTTCTTCGGGTTTCCTGCCGCACTTTACAGACACACAGGTCTGTAGGTTAATTGGCTTTGGTGAGTTTGTAAATTACCCCTTGTGTGAGATAGTGTTAATGTACGGGGTGATCGGTGGTCGGCAGGGACCAGGAGGGCCCAACGGCCTGTTCTCTGAAGTCTAAAGACTCGATACCACGTTCCGGGGAATGCTGGATTGTGACGGACAGGTGCAAGTACGATTGTTTAACCAGTAGCTACAAAATGCAGGCAACATGTCAACACTGATCAAATCTGCAAACACAAATATATATTTGGAACTTATCAGTAAATGCATCAAAGTATGAAACATTGAAGTACAAGGTGCTCGGATACCATATCTCAACACAGTAAGCCTTTGTTTCATTTTGGAACTAAATGAAAAGAAAAATGTTCACAGATTTACCGATTATGTTTAATGCTTTATCTGCAATTAATTTTTTGCCAACTGCAGAAATATAATTAGAAATATAGAAAAACCTGAGGGGTGGAAAAAGTCGCCCCTCAGGTTCTTATTAAATCTTTCCTCCCTCACCTTAAACCTATGTCCTCTGGTTCTTGATTCCCCTAACCTGGTTAATAGACTCTGTGCATTCACCCTATCTATTCCCCTCATGATTTTATACACCTCTATAAGATCACCCCTCATCCTCCTGCACTCCAAGGAATGAAGTCCTAGCCTGCCCAACCTCTCCCTGCAGCTCAAGCCCTTGCTTGTAAATCTTCTCTGCACCAGCTTAACAGCATCAGTTCTCAATTAATAACCAGAATTACATTACATTGTATTTCAATACCAATGAAAGGAGTTTACAAGGCCAAAATACTTATGTCACATTTAAAACAAAATAAAACCAAGCTTATGTTAGGATTACAAGAGCAAGGAGCAATAATCAGGATCCATGCTGTGGGATGTAAGCAGCTTTACACTAATATTTAGTTTGGGTAGCTTACAACCTTGTGGTAAGAACACTGAATTCTCGAATTTGAAGTAATGTCTACCTATCTCCCTCCCCACCCCCACCCCCCTTGCCCCCTTCCTCCACTCTTCTCGTTTTACCAGTTACACGTTTCTCTTCATTGTATTCCTCGCGATCACACCTTCCCAAGCCAACAATGGACCTACCAGGCACCGCCCTGCCCGAGGACATTTCCTGATTGTCCCTGGTCTTTACTCTGCTCCAGCTCTGCGCTCCCCCACCTCCCACCCCCTACATTTAGTCTGAAGAAGAATTCCGACCCGAAACGTCTCCTATCCTTTTTCTCCAGAGATGCTGCCTGACCCGCTCACTTACCTCAGCACTTTGTGTCTAACTTTCTTATACTAATGATGCCTTGTTGTGGGAAGAGGCCAGTGCAAAGGTTGCAGCTTGACCCAGTGGGCATTGTGACGGGTCTGGGACAGTGCACGAGGTTGCCAATGGACCCAGATGATGCCTCGAGTACGAGCTGTGCTGAGCAAGAGTAGACGTGTTTGATTGATCCATTGGGGTCTGGCAGCACCATTATTGGCTGCTGACCCTGACAACTGTCAAACATCACCAGGGCACCCACTCTTTAATGCTGGCTATTTCTTTCTTTGCTATTTTATAATCAGAATTAAGATGTGAACAATCTTTGTGCAGGAAAATCTTTGCTGCATTGCAAAGTAATTAACAGTTTGAGTCCGATTGCTACAAATCACGAGAGGACTAGATTGGGTATACGCACAGTCTCGTGCCCAGAGTAGGGGAATCAAGAGCCAGAGGACATAGGTTTAAGGTGGGGGGGGGGGGGGGATTGAAGAACATTTAATAGGAGCATGAGGGGTAACTTTTTTATGGTGGGTGTAAGTAATGAGTTAATGGAGGGGGTAGTTGAGGCAGGTACTATTGCAATGTTTAAGAAAACATTTAGACGGGTACATGAATAGGATAGGTTTAGAGGGATATGTGCCAAGCGCAGGCATGTGGGACTAGTGTAGATGGGGCATGTTGGTTGGTGTCGGCACGCTGGGTCGAAGGGCCTGCTTCCACGCTGTACGACTACTGTGTCAAATGACCTCTGCGCAGTTGAGGCGGAGAGCGAGTTGGGTTTGCCATTTCAATCCCTTTTCATTACTGTGTTCCGGGCAAGAATTGCACTGAATTTGGCCATGAAACCCTTCACAGTTTCATTACTTGCCAACCACATTCACAGAAAGATTATTTGAAATGGAAAGGGGCCAGGATGAGAACAAGTCCTTTGCTTATCAATCTCATTTCATTTCATTTCATCAGCCTTTCATAGACTGACAGAAATTTACCACCCAGAACATGGCCTTTCATCTCATTATGTGCAAGTTGACTAAATTTGATACTTCTCCACCCTTTTACAATGTTTCAGACCCCCTGCCACTCCTCAGTTGAAAGATTTATCCATGACACCGTTCTAATCCTTTTACCTCATAAATCTAGTTCTGGTCCTCTCTGCTAAGGGATACCTGCCTTTCCTGTTCATTCTCTTGGATTTATAGTTTGATTAAATCTTCTGTCCGTCGCCCTGACCCTAAAGCGAACAATCGCAGCCTTGCTAATCCTTCCTTGTATCTAGTCTACCCCATCCCTGGAAATATCGGTATCAATCTTCTCCGTACCTTCCTCTCGAGTCTTATCAAATTCTATATCAGGATTGTACAGACCGAAAATATGAGGAGAAAAAGGGGAGGGAGAAAATACAGATGGAACAGGGGCATGGAGAACAACACGCGTGCCCAAGATAGACGCAAAATGCTGGAGTAACTCAACGGGACAGGCAGCATCTCCGGAGAGAAGGAATGGGTGATGTTTCGGGTCGAGACCCTTCCTCAGGTCCCTTCACATTTGCCTGTTGATTGGTTCATCTACAGCCATGGTTTTGTATGTCGCATAGACTTAATTTCAATTGAAAAAGCAAAACAAATTGTAATTCATGACTAGTGTGAGTTGAAGGAAGAGTCATGGAGTTATACAGCACGGAAACAGGCCCTTTGTCCCAACATGTCCCATGTACTCTAGTCCCTCCTGCCTGCCTTTGGCCCATATCCTTCTGAACGTTTCCTATCCACACAGCCCAAGTGTCATAAATGTTGTCAAAGTACCTGACTCAACTACCTCCTCTGGCAAGCTCATTCCATATACCCACCACCTTTTGAGAGAAATAGTTGCCCCTCAGGTTCCTATTAAATATTACCCCTCTCACCTTAAACCCATGTCCCCTTATTCTTGATTCCCCTACCCTGGGTAAAAGACCTCATACATTTACCCTACCTATTCCCCATGAATTAATATCAGATCATGCGCACCAAGAAATAAAGCCTTTGCCTGCCCAACCTCTCCCTATAGCTCAGGCGCTCGAGTCCTGGCAACAGCCTCTTAAATCTTAATAATTCACCCTAGCAATGCCCCTCATGTCTGTGGCTTTTATTTCGAGTCCCTTGTGTGCCTCGTGTGCAGATGCACAGAGCTCTCTCTCTCTCTCTCTCTCTCTCTCTCTCTCTCTCTCTCTCTCTCTCTCTCTCTCTCTCGAGCCCAGGGATACGTAATGCATGTCCATTTACCACCTCAGGGAGCTTTTAATGCTGCAGGTGTGATCCATACCATTTACACTTTGCAGGGAAATTGAGTGTGAACGGGGCCAGATGTGTACCTGTTACTAAACCAGGAAGAGACCAGATGTCACCACCACTAGTGGCCACTTCAACATCAGTGGGGAAACAAGATGCAAAGTGCTGGAGTAACTCAACGGGTCAGGCATGTCTGAAGAAGGGTCCCGACCTGAAACATAGCCTAACCATGTTCTCCAGCAATGCTGCCTGACCTGCTGAATTACTCCAGCAATTTGTACCTTTATTTGTAAACCAGCATCTGCAGTTCCCTGTTTTTGCATTCCAAATACCTGGACTCTTCTGATGTGTGTCAGATGTAGTGTACCCGTCTCACAAAGAGTTATAGGCTCACCTTGGGCAGAAGTCAAGCAAAGGGCTTAAACCTCCAAAGGATGACAATGGTGTCCTTGGATGGGCTGGACCTCTTGGGTAGCTGATGGAATTGGAGATGAGAGTTCTGGGTGATATCAAATCTCCACATTTAGCAGCACATGGAGATGGGGAAGGACCTGATATTTAGCAAGAGATGACACGCCACATTGCTAGGATCTGACCACCTGCCCTCTGAGATTTAGATGGGACCAGTGTGAAAGCATAGTCTAACATGATGCAGTTACAGCATGGAAACAAGCCCTTCAGCCCACCGAGTCCACAATGACCATCTGGACTTTTTCTTGCACAAACGTCCTTTATCCTCTATCGGTACACTGTGGACTGCTTGATTGTAATCATGTATATTCTTTCTGCTGACTGGATAGCACACAACAAAAAGGCAATTCACTGCACCTCAGTACACGTGACAATAAACAAGCTAAACTATTGGGGTCGTTTCTTGAGCAGATTTGGTTTTATTGTCTCTTGAGTCCTGTAGATAGTATTTGAACCTCTTTTTAGTATTTGTTGCTTTTGCACAGGCTCCTTCATCTTTTGAGGATAATATAAAAATGACTCTCTCATAGCAGCATAAGGCCCATAATTTGCTGGGTTTATTTCCTTAATCTCCCAATGCAAAGTGCTGAGAGGATATTGTGCAATGAATATAAAGCTGCTTTAAGCCGGATCAGATCACATACTTGCTTGATATTAGCTGGATCTAAACATTTGGAGGGGATTAATTCCAGCTGCAGATGTGCACTTGGATGCATGCAATGCTGCCTCTGTAGTCTCTTGATGTGTACCTGCCACATGTTTTGGCATTAATTGGATTCGCCCTCTTTGGTAATAACAATGACGGCATGCTTATCTCTCCTCTCCTGCCCTCCCTTGGCCTGTGACAGGAATTTCCATTGTATTTCTATGTTAAAGGCTCAAGGAGGAACCTTTGAATGAACTACCAGAGGAGGTAGTTGTGGCAGGTACAATAATAGCATTTAAAAGTCACTTGGGTACATGGATAGGAACGGTTTTCAGCAAATTGGGCCAAATGCAGGCAAATGGGACTAGCGTGGATGGAGCATCTTGGTCAGCATGGATGAGTTGGGCCGAAGGGCCTGTTTCTGTGCTGTATGACACATGACTGTCCCTGGCTCCACCCCAAAAATCCACTGCTAACCATTTCAACTCCTCCCATTCCCACATTGACCTTCTTGTCCTGGGCCTCTTCCATTGCCAGAGTGAAGCAACATGCAAATACAGGAACAGCACTCCTGTTTACAACCCAATGGTATGAACATTGAATTCTCTAATTTTAAGTAACCAATCCACAGCTCTCATCCCCCCCCCCCTCTTTCCATCTGTATCCACCTATCACTTGCAAGGCGTTGTCCTGCCCCCACCTCTCTTCCATCTTCTCCCGTCTACACCAATCAGACTGAAGAAGGGTCCTGACCTGAAACGTCGCCTGTCTCCTCTGGAGATTCTGCCTGACTCGCTAAGTTCCTCCATCACTGTTTTTCGACAAACATAAACACAATCTCTTTATTCTAGAATTACATCAGCTGCTAAACAAACGTGTCAAAATTGACTGCACTAATCAATTTAATATTGTTTCTGTCTTGGAGTCATACGGCACAGAAACAGGCCCTTTGGACCAACTCAGTCTGACTGTGCAATTAGATCACAGGTTGGATTGTTTGAGCTGTACAAACCACTGTAATAGAATATAGCATAGTACAGCTTATAGTCAGGCCCTTCTGCCCATAATGTTTGTGCCAAACATGATCAAGATCAACCTTTATCTGCTTGCATGTCTTCCATTCCCTGCAGACCCATGCACCTATCCAAAAGTATTTTAAACACCACTATCATATCTGCTTCTACCACCATCCCCGGCAACACTTTCCAGACACCATCCTCAATGTGACAAAAAACAGTGCCCCACGCATCTCACTTTGCTATCCTCCCAGTAAAGCCATGCCCTCTAGTATTTGATATTTCCACCCCGGCAAAAAAAGGTTTTGACTGTCTTCCCAATCTGTGTCTCATAGTTTTATAGACTTCCATCAGGTCTTCCCTCAGACCCTAATGTTCCAGAGTAAACAATCCCAGTCTGTCCAGCCTCTCCCTGTCGCTGACATCCCCTAATCCAGGCATCATTCTGGTAAACCACCTCTACACTCGTTCCAAAAACTCCCCATCCTTCCTGTTATAGGGTGAGCAGGACTGCATGTAATACCCTAAATGTGAACTAACCAAAGTCCCATAAAGTGACATCTCGACTTCTTGACTCCAGTACTCAATACCCCGACCAATGAAGGCCTGCACACCGTAGGTTGCCTTTACCAGAAGAGATGGGAAAGGTTGGACAGACTTGGATTGTTTTCCCTGGCATGCTGGAGGTAGAGGGGAGACCTGACAGAAGTATGTAAAATAATGGAAAAGTCCTCATTTTCATGGTCCGTTTTAAAACATTTAAAATAAACCACCTTGCAGCTTCTCCCTTAATGTGCAAAGGAAATTCCGCATTTTTGGACGGACAAATGGTTTTCTGTGTATTCTGCACAGTTTTCTACTGGTGTAAAGTGAATTTGAAATTAAATTCCTTACATCCCCAGACGAGGATCACTTCCACAGAAATATTGATCTCTGCTTTTTACTGATTAGTTTATTGATCTTTTGGCTTGTTGTTGGATTACTCATGGATTGCCACAGATAGAAATAGAAGAGTGATGTTCAATTTTCTAATGAATCTGTTGTCAATAAAATCTGTCGATATTTTACTCCTTGCATTTTCCCCTCATCAACATGAAGATGGTTTTATGAGTGATGCAGTATGCTGGGAACTGCTCCCTGCTTTTCTCCCCTTTCATGTCTCCTTGCTCAACATTGCGTGATGTTTAGTTAATGTCAACAATTTTTTACTACGTTTTGACCCATGTATAATTTCAGAATCATAGAAAGTTGCGGCATGGAAACAGATTGTTTGGGTCGCTAAGTTCATGCTGACTATCGAGTCGGTGGGCTGAAGGGCCTGTATCCGCGCTGTATAACTAAACTAAACTAAATGTGTGAGCTTGCTGGCCACAGTCGGTGACGGGGAGGGGCGAGTGGTGATGACAATGTCAGAGTTGCCATACAGACAGTTTTCTCCCACTGTGCTTGCACTGCCATAGTTAACGCTGAATAATTGCCAGATCATGGCTTTTGTCCCAGTTATTTGCATGAGAAAAGGTTGGTGGAGTTGGGTCAGTGGGTAAGAGAGGAAACTTGTCCAGCAACCGTGGCTGAAAACAAAGTGGCTCAGTGTGGTTTGAGGCTGGGAAGTTGTTCACTGTGCTTCGAAGGAATGTTCTGTTTACGACAGAAGGTGCACTCCTCTCCAGTGTCAGGATGAATATTGGTTTTGGCAGAATTATTGTGTGAAGCCATGTTCTTCACGGCTTCAGAAATCCACCCCTCTTCTATTTCCTAAGTGCAGCTGACAGCAGACATGCCAAGGGCTGCTTTACGTGATGTAACTGAGCCAATCTCTGTCTAAACAACAACAACGTTCTCCCTACAAGAGTCTGTTCTTGCCTCGTGCAGAGGGTGGCCATGCGGATCTGTCGACTCAAGGAACTGCAGATGCTGGTTTACAAAAAAAAAGACACAAAGTGCTGGAGTAACTCAGCGGGTCAGGCAGGATCTCTGGATAACATGGCTAGGTGACGTTTAGGGTCGGGACACTTCTTCAGAGTTAAGTTGGGATGATGCTATGTTGCAGTAGTGCAAGGCATTGGTGAGGCCACATTGTGAGCATTTGGTCACCCTGCTTTAGGAAACATGTTATTCAGCTGGATAGAGTGCAAAGAAGATTTATGAGAATGTTGGCAGGACTCGAGGACCTGTGTTATTGGGAGAGGTTAGGCAGGCTACGAGTTTGTTCCTTGCAGCTTAGGAGTATGATGGGTGATCTTATAGAGGTGTATAAGATCCTGAGGGAATAGATAGGGTAAATGCACTGTCATAAGCGACAGGCGTGGATTAAGACCATTCGGCCCATCAAATCTACTCCACCATGCAATCATGGCTGATCTATATCTCCCTCCTAGCCCCATTCTCCTGCCTTCTCCCCATAACCCCTGACACCCATACTTATGAGGAATCTATCTATCCATTGACATAGCTGTCTGTGGCAAAGAATTCCACAGTTTGCTTTGACCCAGAGTAGGGGAATCAAGAACCAGAGGACACAGGTTTAAGGCGATTGGGAAAGGGACAGGGAAGCATTTAACAGCAAAGATTTAACAGATACCCAAGAGGCAACTTTTTCATACAGAGGATGATATGGAACGAGCTGCCAGAGGAGGTCGTTGAGGCAGATGCAATAACAACATTTAAAAGACATTTGGACAGGTACATGGACAGAATGGGTTGGAGGGATATGTGCCAAACATGGGCAAACGGGACTAACTTAGATGGGGCACCTTGGTTGGCATGGGCAAATTGGGCCAAAGGGCCAGTTTTTTTTATGTTGAATGACTGACTTTTTCTATGGATTCTGCATTGAAGACAGCATGCTAATTTGGAAGAGTGTCTTTAGGAAGAAATAATGCAACTTTGTAGAAGGGAATAAGGGGGCAGTGACCCAGTGGGTAAGACCACCTCTGGACAGAGTATTAGTCAATGGATGAAAAATCCCAGGTTGTTTTTATGCAGAACTTAAGATAAGAGCAGCATGTGGCACAGTGGCAGAGTTGCTGCCTCAGTGCCAGAGACCCGGGTTCGATTCTGACTCTGGGTACTGTCTGTAGAGGGTTTGTACGTTTTTCCCGTGACCGTGTGGGTTTTCTCCAGGTGCTCTGGTTTCCTCCCACGCTCCGAAGAAGCACAGGTTTGTTAGTTAATTGGCTACGGTAAAATTATAACATTTCCCTAGTGTGCAGGATAGTGCTAGTGTACATGGATCGCAGGTTGGCATGGACTCAGTGGGCCGAAGGGCCTGTTAAACTAAACTAAATAAATAATAAATGCTAGCTGTGGCTTCCTTGGTAGTCATTACAATAAAGAAAAAGGAAAAGAATTGTTCTTCAGAAATATTTCATGGTTTCAGCTGGAAAGTGAAGTCTGGCCTGCTGATAAAAGTATGTATTGTGTGATGATGCTCCATACTTTAGCTGATGGGTAGGAAGGAACTGCAGATGCTGGTTTATACCGAAGGCAGCATCTCTGGAGAGAAGGAATGGGTGAAGTTTCGGGTCGAGACCCTTCTTCAGAGTACTATGATGCGTGGTAAATAGTGTGAACCCTATTTCTAAATGCAGTCAGTCTTCAGTTATTTTACAGCATTCATTTAAAGAGAAATCAAAATGTGAATATTTAAGAGTTGAGTGTGTTTCCTCAGCCGTTTGCTGTGGCTGTGACAGCTCGTTTTGTTGGTGACTAGTTTTTTTGAAGTACAGAAGGAGGAAACAATGCAGCCAGTGTGATTGTCTCGGTCGCACCACTGCGACAGGGCAACAAAGCGATTCTTCCCCAGAGGAGGCCTTTTATTAAGGGGAAGCTTTCTGAATCTAATTTGTGCAAATGTCTGCTCTGCTGCTCCGTCATGACATTTCAAAGCAATTATCCAAAGTCTGTGAAGGAATGAAACTGGGTCATTGATATGCAGTAGCTTTAGAGACAAAAAAAAATGTGAAAGAATTGGGAGAGGGAACTGTGGCCCGCGATTCAACTGCCCTCTTTGTTCTGGAGATGTTTTTAAAATCTTTACAATCGTGGGGGTCAGGTCTGGCTTGCCAGAAAATTGGTTAGCAACTGCCTTGCCAAGCAAATATAAATTGTCACCTATTAGCTGGTTAGAATCCTCTAAGGGCTGCATAAAAAATATTTTAAGGGGGGATTATTCAAATTGCAGAGTCAAAAATGTTTGTAAAATTGTTACGGATAAAAATATTACAGGCAACAACATTCATAACATTGTAACAAACTAAAATGTTATAGGCGATAATGTTTGCAAAATTACTACGAACAAAAATGTTACGGACAAAAATGCGCAAAAAAATGTAACGGATAAAAGTTTTACAGATGATAATGTTCGTGAAACTTTTACAAAAGCTTTCAATAAGAAAGTTCATAAAATTGCAATTGAAGTGCTATGGAAACAAGAGTTTTTAGGGATGTTTAACTTCTAAGTCATGAATCTTTATGCAGTTTTTTAAAAAAATCATTTATCAAGGACTCTGTCCCAATCTTAATTTCAGACATTTAAAAAATATTATTTAAAAAAATATTTGTCGTATCCTCTAAGAGCTGATATAAGGTTCAAAATTGTTTTATGATTCTACAAATATGTTGAAATAGTAATAAGCAGAAAGCCAGTGTATTTATGAATCCCACCCCCCCCCCCCCCCCCCCCCCCCCTCCTACTTTAGTGTAGTATTCTATTACATATGAATAGATGTGTACAAAAAAAAGCTTGTCTGTGCTGGATCACGATTGTGGATCTGGTCCACAAACTGCCCACAAACCACATGCACGGAAGAATTTAAAGATTTGGGGCAGTACAATGGCACAGCAACAAGCCAGGGTCCCGGGTTCGATCCTGACTTGCGGGTGCTGTCTGTACAGAGTTTGTATGTTTCGCCATGACTGCATGGATATTTTTTCCGGGCGCTCCGGTTTCCTCCCACTCTCCAAAGACGTATAGGTTTGTAGGTTAATTTGGCTTTGGCAAAAATTGTAAATTGTCCCTATTGTGTAGGATAGTGCAAGTGTACAGGGATTGCTAGTCGATGAAGGGCCTTGTCTCTAAACTAAACTAACCATGATGTTCAAGTGATGAACAACATTGAAGGCATGAAGTGCTGGAGTAACTCAGCAGGTCAGGCAGCATCTCTGGAGAACATGGCTATTCCATTTAACACCATTATTCTGGTCTGGAAGCCTAATTTGACAATCACATATAGCATGTGGAAGACATCTTCTGGATTCAATTTTACATCTAAGCTGTGATTTAATTGAATTAAAAAACACAAAAAACTGGTTTTAAATCTGGTTTTGAAATGAAAAGTCCGCTAAATTTCCACTACTAGATTGTATGGGGTTGTGGTGGAGGCCGATATGATAGTGAGATTTAAGAGGCTATTACACAGGCACATGGATATGCCGGGAATGGATGGTGCTGGCAGAGGAGATTAATTTATCTTGCCATCATGTTTGATGTGGACATTGAGGGCTGAAGGACCTGTTCTTGTGCTGTGCTGTTCTATGTCCTCGATTGTTTCTTATCCCAGTTGCAAATTCGTGGACCATTGGTTTAGAAAATGTTTGGGAGATTTAGCTGCATCTGCGCCCATGTTCTGAGTCACCCAGGCACAAATAAAGGCACAAAAGTGGGCAGATTATGTTGCCAGACTGTGGGGGAGAAAGATCAGTGCAGCGTAGTGGTGCAGCGGTAGTGTTGCTGCCTTGCGGCACCAGAGACCGAGGTTCGATCCTTACTATGGGTGCTTGTCTGTCTGTAGTTTGTACGTTCTCCCTGTGACTGCGTGGGTTTTCTCTGGGTGCTCCGGTTTCCTCCCACACTCCAAAGATGCGCAGGTTTGTAGGTTAATTGGCTTTGGTAAAAATCATAAATTGTTCCTAATGTGTTTGGGATGATCACTGGTCGGCAAGGAAGGCTGATGACCCCGTTTCCATACTGTATCTCTAAAGTAAAGTCGAAAGTCTAAATTCCGCTTTAGTTGGGGAAGGAAAGTTGAAGAATATTGACCACCCGACCTGTAAGACTTGGTGATATGCGCCATGTCCAAGTGAATATGCTTTAAGATGTTAAAAGTTGGAAAATAGAGAGGAGTTGACTAGAGACCTGGCAGGGATTTGACAGTCAACTTACCCATCGTGGATGCTCCCCTAACAGATCATCTGATCAGGTGGAATCCATTATAGGTAAGTTATCATTTCAATGGTACTTTATTTTCATGTGTACCTAGGTACAGTGAATTTTTTTTGCATACTGTTGAGTAAAATCTTACTATACAGAAGCACAATCATACTTGAGTACGACAGTGTAGGAATAGAAGATTACACTGTGGCAGTATGCAGTCGCCATGTTTCCAGTGCCATTTTGTAAGATTGGGGTTGGGCTGATACAAGGCCCTATATGTTAGTACACGAATCTGCCCATTAGGTGACTGGCCCAGCGCTAGATGCATTCCATGGATGGCTCCATGCTGCAGAACCAGTTGTGAAATTCATTTAATGGAATTGGGCCTGTATTCGCTGTAGTTTAGAAGGATGAGGGGGTCCCTCATTGAACTTTACTGGATAGTGAATGGCCAGGATAGATTAGATATGGAAAGGATGCTTCCACTGGCAGGAGAGTCTAGGACCAGAGGGCGCAGTTTCAGAATAAAAGGATATTCCTTTAGAAAGGAGATGAGGAGGAATTTCTTTAGTCAGAAGATGATGAATCTGTGGAATTCATTGGCATAGACTGCTGTGGAGGCCAAGTCATTGGGTATTTTTAAGGCGGACATTGGCAGACTCTTGATTAGTAAGGGTGTCAAGGGTTATGGGGAGAAGGCAGGAGAAAGGGGTTGAGAGGGAACAATAGATCAGCCATGATTGAATGGCAGAGTAGTCTTGATGGGCCAAATGGCCTAATTCTGCTCCCATGTACTATGAACATAAATTCCTCTATCTATTATAAAAAGCGCCTAATAAAATGTAATTGTTCCATTGCCGACACATGCGACAATTAAACACTCCTGAACTTTGAATAGTTTTGACTCCAACACCTAAACTGGAGAATAGATTTGGTGATTATAAATGGTGATGGGGTTGTTATGGATTTTGGATGCACTAACATATAGTGGAATCTGCATTCAAGCATGTTGAGTACATCAGCAGCTGAACTGAATTGACTGGGTTTCTGGCAACGTTTCTTTGTGCTGGCTGCTGATGGCACGTCTTATGTTTGGATGCCAGAGGTACAAGCACGCTACTAAACTCCTAACAAATGCAGTCTATGTTAACAGTTCTCAACCATGGCAAGAAAGTCAGCAGAATTAAATGAATGCCATTTTAATGAGACTAAAGTACCATCAATGACGCCTCCCGACTTCCCTCCCATCAGTAAATATCAGAGCATTTATTCCCATCACAGCACAGGCCTGTTTTGGTCACTCTAATTACTGCTCGATATATTAAGTCAAGGGAATCAAGAGTTTAGATTAGAGATACAGCACGGAAATAGGCCCTTAAGCCCACCGATAGCACGCCGGCCATCGATCACCTGTTCACACTAGTTATCCCACTTTCTCATCAACCCTACATGCTGGGGGCAATTTACAGAGGGCCAATTAACCTACAAACCTGCACGCCTTTGGGATGTGGGGAGGAAACCGGAGCACAAGAGTGTTTAGTTATCATATGTACAGGCGACAGAACGATAAAATTCTTACTTACTGCGGCTCAAGCAAGTTGATGATTATTATGTGTTTATCAGTGTGTTATCTGCATTTACAGGACTGTATTATGCAGATAAAACACTGATAAATACATAATAATCATTAATACAATTAATGAATAACCGCAATACCAGTCATAACAGTGCCAAAACTGAGGATGCTGCCCAACTCGTTGAGTTCTTCCAGCAGTTTATGTCCTGTTCCAAATCTCAGCATCTGCCATCTCTCATGGCTTGGCTATTTCTGATTTCCATTAAATAATGACTGGAGGGTATAGAATTTAATTTTGTTTTAATTCTCACTGTGCAATATTGAGGTGTGTGTGGTTGAAGCCCTTTCTCATAAGAAGAGTCGATAAACTCACTTTGCTATAGATTCCCACGAACTACCAGTCGCAAATAAATTGTGCCCAACACAATTTGCTCTCGAACGTACTTACAAGTTCCAATCAATTTACTTTCTGGAATAATAGAGAGCTGAACTGTAAAGTCCAGCATAAGGAAAATCACACTGCAAAGGATAATTCTATAATAATTTACAATTATATAGCACGGTCAATGTTATAAAAATGCCCAAGGCATTTCCACAGCTTTGCTAACTAACAAAATGTGACACCATCCACCACGGAAGAGATATTAGGATGAAGTGAGGCGGGCCGTTGAGAGCCTTGGGGGACCGCTGTGAGTGAGATGAACAGTCGAGAGTATAGGGGGTCATCGTGAGCGAGGTGGGCCACCGAGAATGAAGAGGGGACCTGGCGGGAAGCCGCCTGCAGCCACGTTGCGGCAGCGGCCAGAAGATGGGACTGTTCCGTGAACCTTTGTAACTGTGTCGGTGCCTGAAATGTGGCGACTCTTGTGCACTGCCTAGGTGAGGTCTGCTGTATGATTTTATCAGGTTGTATGCAAAACAAAGCATTTCACTGCACCATGTGACAATAACGCATCATTGAATCGTTGCGGGAGATGTTGAGGAGAGTAATTCCAACTGTTAGGTGTCACGTGTACCGAGGCACATTGAAAAGCTTTGTTTAGCACGCTATCCAAACAGATCAGTTGAAACTACACATAAACACAATCCAGTCAAACTCAAGTGCAATAGATAGAGCAAATGGGAAGATACAGAGTGCAGAATATAGTTCTCAGCATTGTAGCGCATCAGTTCCAGAGACCAAGTCCAATGTCCGCAATGGGGTAGAGGTGAATCGGACTTGTGGGGCCTAGTTTATGGGGGGGAGTGTTTAGAAGCCTGATAACAGAGGGGAAGAAGCTCTTCCCAAGTCTGGTGGTGCACGCTTTTAAGTTTATGTGCCTTCTGCCGGATGTGAGCGGGGAGAAGAAGGAATGACCGGGGTGGAACAAGTCTTTAATTATGTGTAAGAAAGAACTGCAGATGGTGGTTCAAACCGAAGAGAGATACTAAAAGCTGTAGTAACTCAATGGGACAGGCAGCATTTCTGGAGAGAAGGAATGGGTGAAGTTTCGGGTCGAGACCCTTCTATGGCCTGTCCTGCTGAGTTACTCCAGCTTTTTGTGTCTATCTTAAGACTTTGATTATGTAGGCTACTTTCCTGAGGCAGAGTGAAGTGTAGATGAAGTCAATGGTGGGAATTCTGGTCTGTGTGATGGACTGGGCGTCATCCACAACTCTGGGGCTAAGTGGAAAAAGATAGAAAGATTTTCATCGGTAACAAAGTATATGAATTTCACTACATTAATTTCTATAATTAAATATTCACATTTCTAAGGTGGTTTTATCACCATTCACTCCCAGGACAGCTGAATATTAACACCAGTGCCTCAACATAACACCTGAAGAATACCTGTTCTTGTGGTAACACCACAGAACTTTCAACCATGCCGTGTGTGTGTGTAGATTTCTCTCATTGTTAACACCATTGAAAGCTCAAAGAATTGTTAAATGAAATTATGAAATGCCTTTTCAATTTATTTTTTAAGTTATGAAAGAGAAAGTAATTGCTGCAGATGCATGTAATATAGAACAGTTCAGCAGGGGTGGCAGGTGTATGAAAGGAGCTGCCAGAGGAGGTCGATGAGGCACTTACTGAAACAACATTTATAAGAGGAGTCTGCAGAAGGGCTCTGACCCAAAATGTTGCCTATACATGTTCTTCAGAGATGCTGTCTAGCCCGCTGAGTTACTCCAGCACGTTGTGTCAACAGTAGAGTTGCTGCCTCACAGTGCCAGAGTCCCGGGTTCGATCCTGACTATGGTTGCCAACTGTATGGAGTCTGTTTGTTCTGCCTGTGACCGCGTTGGTTTTCTCCTGGTGCTCCGGTTTCCTCCCACATTCCAAAGACATACAGTATTGTAGGTTAATTGGCATTGGTAAATTGTAAATTGCCCCGAGTGTGTAGGATATCGCTAGTGTACGGGGTGACCGCTGGTTGGTGTGGACTTGGTTGGCTGATGGACATGTTTCCGCACTGTATCTCTAAAATCTTCACGTCTAATTCACATGACTGCTCTCTGCCACGTTGACCAGGTACTGATCACACCTGAGGTTTATATCCTACTGACTGCGTCTTCATGCCACAACACAAAGTAACTAACTTCAAACACTTTCAAGTTACTCAGAGAGTGGGGAATTATTCTGGCACCTTCAAGATTCACTGAACATGCTGTTAAATGTGCGGATCTAAACCTAATCCTGGTGGGATTTCACTGACTTTACGTCTGCTAAGGCTACTCGGTTATCAAAACCGCAGATCGGAAGACAAGGCATGCTTAATATAAGATTTCCTCAATATTTATTGCACAGGAGGGAAGGGTTTGTTAAACAGAATTATCTCCATTATAAAACAGCATTTAAAATACATTTTGTACAAGTATGTGCATATGAAAGGTTGACAGGGATATGGGGCCAAATGTGGGCAAATTAGACTAGCGTAGATGGGGCACTTAGGTTGGCATGGACAAGTTGGGCTGAAGGGCCTGTTTCAGGGTTGTAGTTTCACAGAGTGATAAAGCACAGAAACAGGCCCTTCAGCCCAACTTGACCCTGACGACCAAGATGCCCCGTCTAAGCTCTTCCCACTTGCCCGTGTGCGGCCCGTATCCCTCTAAATCTTTCCTGTCCATGTCTCCAAGTGTCTTTTAAATATTTTTCTTTAGAGTCACAGTGCGGAAACAGGCCCTTCGGCCCAATGCGTCCGCACCAACGTCGTCTGTCCATTCCCTCCACAGACGCTGCCTGACCCACTGAGTTCTGCCAGCACTTTGTGTTTGCGCAAGATTCCAGCATCTGCAGTTTTTTGTGTATCATTTCTTTTCCATAAATAAAATTTATTCAGAATTAAAAACTATATACAAAACAGAAACTGTGCAAATGACTGTTCACACATTCTCAGTGTCGATACATTTAATATTGCGACACTCGGTAGTGTTTGCACCTGGCCTTACACAATGCATCCTTCCCACTCCTGTGGCCCCCTGGCGTGATATCCGTTCCCTTGTTTGAGGGGTGTCCCCATCGGACTCTGCCCCTCAATGTCCAGCAGCGGAAGGACCCGAGACTGTGGTCCTCCCCCACACAGCCTTGGTATTGGCTGCACTGAGTTTCAGTGTGTCCCTCAGCACGTACTCCTGCAGTCTGGAATGGCATGATGTATGGCATGTAGTGAAAACCCATGATTATTCTTGTGCTGCATCAGACCCTTGGGGTGAAGTGAAGGTGTTGTATTCGATGTGCGATGCTGCTGATTCCCTCCCTAGCAGAGTTGCTGACAGGCCCTATTTTAGTTTCCTATAGCTAGCTGCAAGCTGTGTGTAACCTCTTTACCTCAGGGCCACCAGGAATTTTTTTTTCTGTACAATAGGGCTATGAAAATTGGTAACCATATCATGATGTCCCAACGATTGCACTCAGCACCCTTCCCAATGAAGGCTATGGTGCCAAATGTCTTCTTCACCACCTGTGGAACCGTTTTCAGGGAATCGTGCACCAGTACTCCCAGTCTGAAGAAGGGTCTTGACCCGAAACGTCACCCATTCCTTCTCTCCAGAGATGCTGCCTATCCCGCTGAGTTACTCCAGCATTTTGTGTCTATCTTTGGTTTAAACCAGCATCTGCAGTTCTTTCCTACACTCCCAGATCTACTGTTCTACAACACTCACCAAAGCTCTTGCATGTGTCCCCTTTGTAGGAAGATTGTATATTGTCAAGAAACACAAAAGATACACACAATGATGGAGTGACTCGGGGATTTTGGCTTTTGCCTGTCTCTATATCTCTCAACTTGTCCAACAATCCGCTTATCAGGGAACCCCTTTGCCTGTGTTTGAGCTCTGTCCTGCCCCTGTTCTTTACCAGCATTCTGCCCGCTCCATTGCAATCAGTCTGAAGGATGGTCCCAACCTGAAACATCGCCTATCCATGTTCTCCAGCGATGCTGCCTGACCCGCTGAGTTGCTCCGGCACTTTGTGACTTTCTTTGGCATAAACCAGCATCTGCAGTTCCTTGTCATTTCATTGTATATTGAGGAAGCTGTGTATTGGGTGAAAGAGTATTAAATTTTTTTTTAAAAGATGATAATTGGCAAATTGTAGTGGAACTGAGTTAAATTTGCAATTCCACTTACGGTGATATAATTTACCGATCATTTCAATGCCTGCTGGACACAGCACAAATGTTCGATTCAGTGGTTTAATATTTCACTATGTTGTGACTGATCTGTTGTGTTGTACCAGCCTCACACCACTGCACTCCACGAACAATCTGACCTTTGGCATAACAGGCCATTATTAATCACCTGCCATCAACCATGACAAATATTCTTTCTCCCGGCAACCCTCTTGGTATAATATACGATTTCTTTAGCTTTGAAGGAACTCTGTTCGCTTTGTTTAGGTCAAATGCTGTCTATAGAAATGACCAATGATCAAAGACAAACTATATATTAATTTAACAGAATAATGCCATGATTTTAACCTGCAACGTAAATATTAAACAAACATTTTAACAATTGTGAATAAGTTACTGTAGTTACAGGAGTCAAATAAGGCCAGAATGAAATTGTCACATTGATTGATTGAAAGATACAGCCCGGAAACGGGCCCTTCAGCCCACAGAGTCCACACCGACCATCAATTACCCATTCACACTAGTTATAATTGATGTTATATATATAGGCTATTAATTTTTCTGTATTTGGATATAAATTAAACAGTTCGTCTAACAATCCTGCTTCTTTATTTTTATAATCTTGTGTATTGGATTTAATATAATCTCTAATTTGTAAATACCTAAACAAATGTTGTGGAGACAATCCATAAATATCTTGTAACTCCTGGAATAAAAGAAATTTTCCTTTTCTATAAAGGTGTTCTATCCTTGTAATTCCTAAATCATCCCATTGTTTAAACCCCCCATCTAATATAGCAGGTTTAAACGATGGATTATTCATAATTGGTAATCTAAATGAGAGATTATCCAAATGTAGAGTCTTAACTATTTGTTTCCAAATACGTCTATTATTATATATTATTAGGTATATATAATATCATTTTGGATAAGGAGAATCCAATAACGGAAATATATCGTCAAGCATGGGAAAATGAAATGGGATTGGCTATAACAAAAGAAAACTGGGAAGAAAGTCTACAACGAATACACCGGTGTTCATTAAACGCCAGACATATACTGATACAATTTAAAGTATTATATAGGTTACATTATTCGAAAACTAAATTAAATAGTATTTTTCCGAATCTTTCCGCTATTTGTGATAAGTGCAAGAAAGCAGAGGCAAATTTAATACATAGTTTCGTTACATGTCCTAAATTGAATTATTACTGGACAGAAATTTTTAAAGTTATTTCTGAAGTCATCAAAGTTAAATTGGACCCTAACCCAAAGCTAATAATATTTGGAATTCCGGATTTACATCTATCACTTACAGTAAATCAAAGAAATTTCTTTGGTTACTGTTTGATAATTGGGAAAAAAATCATATTGAAATTTTGGAAGGGAACATTATCCCCCACAACCAAAATGTGGGCAACAGAGATGATGGAGACGTTACATCTGGAAAGAATTAGATTTGTCCTATTGGACAAGTATAATTCTTTTGAACAGATATGGTCTCCATATATACAGTATTTAGAGAAGTAGCTGTTCTTGGCAACACAGCTCGGCGTGCACCCTGCGGGATTTGGTGAGAATAATTCATTTTTATATTGGAATTAACATATATCTTTATCGATAATATCACTTGTAGTAGTGTTATTAATAACACATATTGTGGTTTCTAAATTTTTTTTTTTTTTTTTTTTTTTTTTTTCCGTTTCTCTTTTCTTTCTTATATATAATCAAATTATTATTTAATCACTCTCTTAATGATTTATAACTGTTCTATTCTTTCTCTATCATTATTTCTAAAAAAATAGTAGATAAGTATTACTAGTGTTTTACTTAATGCAAATTGAATTAATTTGATATAAAGTTGTTTGAAGCATTGTAATTGATTACCTTTAATAAAAAAATATATTAAACACTAGTTATAATTGATCTCACTTTGTCATCCACTCCCGACACACATGGGGCAATTTACAGAGGGCCAATTGACCTACAAACCCTTTGGGATTTGGGAGGAAACAGGAGCACCTGGAAGAAACACATTTGGTCTCGGGGAGAATGTGCAAACTCCACAAAGACAGCGCCCGAGGGTAAGATTGAAACCCAGACTCTGTCACTGTGAGGTGAGGCAACGGCTCTACCAGCTGCACCACTGAAGTTCATTGTTCAGGAAATTCCTTGCTAAGCTTCCTTTATACAGTGACAGGAATAAAATTAGATCAGGACTTTTCAAGATCCATTTATACCTTTCCAAATTGTTGCCAGTTGTTTGCTTGTAGGCATCGAGTGGTAATGGGATGGGTACCGACTCCTGGACACAAATGAGCTTCACAACATCAACACAGAATCAGGTGGTGCAGTGGTAGAGTCCAATCCAATTTACTGTCCAGGTAAACTCCAAGATATTTGTACTCCGTGGTAAACTGCACGTTCACGCCATTAATGGAGAAGGGGGGGGGGTGTTCAGCGTAACATCAGTTAATATACATAGATTGTATCTCTACATTATTGTCCAATTACATAACGCAGTGGCGCAGCGGTAGAGTTGCTGCCTTACAGCGACAGAGACCCGTGTTCGATCCTGACTACGAGTGCTTGTCTGTGTGGAGTTTGTACGTTCTCCCTGTGACTGCATGGGTTTTCTCCGGGTACTCCGGTTTCCTACCACAATCCAAAGATGCATAGGTTTGTTTGGAGGTTCATTTGCTTTGTTAGAAATAGTAAATTGTCCCAAGTGTGAGATGGGTAGAGAGCTAGTGTGCGGGGATCGCTGGTCGGCGTGGGCTGTAGGGCCTGTTTCCGCGCCGTATCCCTAAACTAAAACCAGACTAAAGCAGAGTGTATCCCAGGAGAATTCCTGACCGTGTGGAACGCCACAGCTGCTCTTTGATTTGTCTCGGCACCCACTGGGTTTAACGGATTGTGCTCAGTAGCACGGAAAACCCAGGCATAGCCCTCATTCCCTGGAGACCCCCCTACCCACTCCAGATCATGGAGCCGGGATTACTGGCACAGAAACACCAGGGAAGTTCTTCCCATTGTGTGCTATTTATAGCGCAATTGCAAATATGTGTCAAAAATATGTTCATTATTTTACTCTATAACTAGTGGAAGCTCCCATCTCCTTTATCACTCCATCACTAGAGACTCGGTATTGACAATTATGTTTGAAATCTTGCAATTCCCAGGGCATTGTTGCCAGCTGCCAATATTTTTTTAAATCATTTTTTTCTCTGCTGAAAGTGTATTTTTAGTTTATTGTATATTGCATTTATTTTTGCACAGCTTGTAATAATTGTATACGCTATATCGACAATAGTACAATGTATACATTTAACTTGATAAATCTGGACAATTCAGTAATATTGTTTGGATTGTTATATAGATAACTATTCAAGTTCAAGTGAGTTTATTGTCATGTGTCCCTGATAGGACAATGAAATTCTTGCTTTGCTTCAGCACAACAGAACATAGTAGGCATTGACTACAAAACAGATCAGTGTGTCCATATACCATTATATAAATATACACACACATGAATAAATAAACAGATAAAGTTCAAATAACAGATAATGGGCTATTAATGTTCATAGTTTTGTCCGAGCCAAGTTTAATAGCCTGATGGCTGTGGGGAAGTAGCCATTCCTGACCCTGGTTGTTGCAGTCTTCAGGCTCCTGTACCTTCTACCTGAAGGTAGCGGGGAGATGAGTGTGTGGTCAGGATGGTATGGGTCCTTGATGATACTGCCAGCCTTTTTGAGGCAGCGACTGCGATAGATTACTGTTAATATTGCTATAGTTATTGTTCTATGACGACTAGTTATATTATTTTTGTTGGGTAATGTTTGTGTGAGTTGGTCTGTCCCCACATTAATTTTAGTTCCTCCCGGCTATTATTGTATTGGGGACTTATGTTGTGCAGTGCGGAAAGTACACTGGATGATACTTGGAGGCTGCATGTAGCGTTACCTGTTGCAGTGATTACCTGTGATTAAAGGAAAGTAAAAAAACCCGCCTGTATCCTGGTTATTAGCCACAACCGACAGTGACTGGAGTAAGTCAGCATCAGAAACCACAAGGGTACAAAGGTAACATAACACTTGCTTTCCCTCTTTCTCCATCCCTCCCCCTTCCTAGTTCTCCAGCCAGTCTGATTCTCCCCTTGATTACATTTTATCTCTGTATGCTTTGTTGTCACCTTCTTCTAGTTGACAATAATCTTTTCTACCTATTCCTTGATCCCCAACCCCTTTGATGTCTTGTTTTCACACCTTACACTTCCCAAACTCTGTGTCTCCCTCTCCCCTGACTCTCTGTCTGAAAAATGGTCTTGACCTGAAGCGTCATCCATTCCTTCCATCCAGAGATACTGCCTGTCCCGCTAAGCCATTTTGTGTCTATCTTCGGTGTAAACAAGCATCTGCAGTTCCTTCCTAAACGTAATATTGTTTGAGATCTCCTTTCAATGCATCCAGTTGCTCTTTTGCAATATAGAGTAAACCCTCCTTATCATGGACCTTTTTATAATGGATTTAGGTTATAGTGGACGGACTGGCCGATGTTCCCCGCCAGGCCAGGCCACCGATGCCACCCCCAGCCACCTCCGTCGGTCCTCCCCGTGGAACCTCACAGTGACCATTGATTCTGCCGATCCTCGCCTCTCCCACAGCCGTCAGCAAGCCGGCGCCATCAACTCGCCTGCAATCTAGGCCCAGTTCCAGACCGAGGGTCTGAAGAAGGGTCTCGACCTGAAACGTTGCCTATCCATATTTTCCAGAGATGCTGCCTGACCCGCTGAGTTACCTTGGCACTTAGTGTGTCTTTGTATTGCATTTCACTGTACCTCAATTGGTACATGTGACAATAAACTGACCTTGAAACCTTGAATCAGCATCTGTGTGTCTTTGCTTCCACTACTTATACAATGATAATCCCTTAGTCGGTTGCAGCAGACAATGGGCAATAACGGACGCCATTCCTTACACCCCCCTCCCCTTCCCTCCCCAATGGTCTGTTAGAATAAGGGTTTACTGCTTGGTAAACCTCTACAGAAACACCGTAGAAAGTATACCGTTGGGTTGTATCGCAGCTTGGTTTGGGAACAGCAGGAAATTGCAGAGAGTTGTAAATGTAGCCCACAATCCCCACCATCAACTCCATTTACATTTAGAAATATGGAAACATAGAAAATAGGTGCAGCCAGGAGTAGACCATTTGGCCCTTGGAGCCAGCACCGCCATTCAAAATCATGCTGCCCCAGGAAAGCAGACAACATAATCAAAGATAGACACAAAATGCTGGAGTAACTCAGTTGGACAGGCAGCATCTTTGGAAAGAAGGATTAAATAGCACCTGCAATCCTTTCCTACACAACATAATCAAAGACTTGTCCATGTGGAGTTTCTATGTTCTCCCCGTGACCGTGTGGGTTTCCTACTGGTGCTCTGGTTTCCTCCCACGTCTCAAAGGTGTGCAGGTTTGTAGGTTAATTGGCAACCTATGAATTACCTCTGGTGTGTCGAGAGTGGATGTGAAAGATGAATAACGAGTGCGAATAACGAGCGGGGACAGGTCTGTGACTCAGATCCTAGCGCTGAGACTCGACCGGTGAGACCTACGTCAGGCAGAGCCATGGTGGTGGGTGAGTCCATTGCGGACAGGAGATTCTGTGGCGACAGGCGAGACTCGAGGATGGTGTGTTGCCTCTCTGGTGCCAGGGTCTGGCAGGCAGGTTTGCTCGTGCTACACGGGTGGGTTTAAACTAATTGGGGGGTGGGGGTTGGAGTGAACAATGTGGAGGTGTATCCGTGCAGCTAACGGGAAAGAGAGTGTAGGAAAGGTCACGTTTAAACTAACAGGGCAGGGGGATGGGACCCAATGTAAGGAGACAGAAGGTCATAAAAGGAGGACAGAAGCAAAAGGTAGAAGGGAGATAAGAATAACTAACTGAAAGCTTTGTGCCTTAATGCGAAGAGCATTTTAGATAAGGTTGATGAATTGAATTCGCAGTTAGTAGTTAAGGGATATGATATAGTTGGAATTACGGAACAATGGCTCCAGGGTGACCAAGGCTGGGAGCTAAACATGTAGGTGTATTCGATATTCAGGAAGGATAGACAGAAAGGAAGAGGAGGTGGGGTGGCATTGCTGGTTAAAGAGGAGATTAATGCAATAGCAAGGAGAGACATTAGCTTGGATGCTGTAGAATCGGTATGCGTAGAACTGCGAAATAGCCAAGGGCAAAAGATGCTTGTTGGAGTTGTGTACAGACCAGCACACAGCAGTAGGGAGGTTGGGGATAGCATCAAGCAGGAAATTAGGGATGCGTGTATCAAAGGTACAGCAGTTGTCATGGGTGACTTTAAGCTATATGTAGATTGGGCCAACCAAATCGGTAACAGTACTGAGGAGGAGGATTTCTTGGAATGTATACGGGATGGGTTTTTAAACCAATATGTAGAGGAACCGACTAGAGGGCACGCCATCCTAGACTGGGTATTGTGTAATGAGGATTAGTTAGTGATCTTGTTGTGCAAGGCTGCTTGGGCAATAGTGACCATAATATGGTGGATTTCTGCATTAGGATGGTTAATTCAGAGACTAGGGTCCTGAACTTGAATAATGGAGACTTTGAAGGTATGAGACGGGAATTGGTACGGATAGACTGGCAAATTATACTTAAAGGGTTGACAGTGGAGATGCAATGGTGAAGATTTAAAGACCGCATGGATGAACTCCAGAAATTGTTTATCCCTGTCTGACGAAAAAATAAAACTGGGAAGGCGGCTCAACCATGGTTGACGAGGGAAGTCAAGGATAGTGTTAAATCCAAGGAAGAGGCATATAAATTGGCCAGAAGAAGCGGCAAACCAGAGGGCTGGGAGAAATTTAGAACTCAACAGAGGAGGACAAAGGGGTAATTAAAAAGGGAAATAAAGAGCATGAAAGAAAGATTGCGGGGAATATAAAAGCTGACTGTAAAAGTTTCTATCGGTATGTAAAAAGGAAAAGATTAGTGAAGACGAATGTGGGTCCTTTACAGTCAAAGACAGGTGAATTTATAATGGGGAAACAGGAAATGGTGGAACAGTTAAACAAGTACTTTGGTTCTGTCTTCACTAAGGAAGATGCAAACAATCTCCCGGAAATACTAGGGCCCCAGAGTACTCAAGGAGGCGGCCCTGGAAATCGTGGATGCATTGGTGATCATTTTCCAATGTTCTCTCGACTCTGGATCACTTCATGTGAATTGGAGGGTAGCCAATGTAACTCCACTTTTTAAGAAAGGAGGGAGAGAGAAAATGGGGAATGATAGACCAGTTAGCCTTACATCGGTAGTGGGGAAGATGCTGTAGTCGATTATTAAAGATGTTATAGCAGCGCATTTAGAAAGCAGTGACGGGATCGGTCAAAGTCAGCATGGATTTATGAATGGGAAATCATGCTTGACTCATTTTCTGACATTTTTTGAGGATGTAACAAGTAGAATGGATAAGGGAGAGCCAGTGGACGTGGTGTATCTGGACTTTCAAAAAGCCTTTGACGAGGTCCCACACAAGATTAGTGTGCAAAATTAGAGCACATGGTATTGGGGGTAGGGTATTGACATGGATAGAGAACTGGATGGCAGACATAAAGCAAAGAGTAAGAATTAACAGGTTCTTATCAGAGTGGCAGGCAGTGACATATAAATTTCACAGAAACATATAAAATTCTTAGAGGATTGGACAGGGTAGATGCAGGAAAAATTTTCCCGATGTTGGGGGAGTCCAGAACCAGGGGTTACAGTTTAAAAATTATGGGTAGGCCATTTAGGACTGAGATGAGGAAAAACCTTTTCTCCCAGAGAGTTGCGAATCTGTGGAATTCTCTGCCACCGAAGGCAGTGGAGGCCAATTCACTGGATGCTTTCAAAAGAGTTAGATTTAGCTCTTAAGGCTAACGGAAGCAAGGGATATGGGGGAAAAAGACTGAACGGTGTACTGATTTTGGATGATCAGCCATGATCTTATTGAATGACGGTGCTGGTTCAAAGGGCTGAATGGCCTAATCCTGCACCTATTTTCTATGTTTCTATCTTTCTATGAATGGGTGATCAGTGGGCTGAACGGCCTGTTTCCATGCTGAATCTCTAAACTAATCTAAACTAAATTAAAATAAATCAAGAGAGACTGCAGATGCTGGAATCTTGAGCAAAACACAAAGTGCTGGAGGAACATACAACAGTACAATGCAGGCACAGGCCCTTCGGCCCACAATTTCCGTGCTGAACCAAGAAGGCCGGCGTGTACTCGATGGGGCCGAAGAGCCTCTTTCCATGCTGTTTCTCTGAACTGAACTCAACTAATCTTCCACTAAACATTATTCTCTTTATACTATCTCTACACTGTGGACGGCTTGACTGTAATCATAGATGGACACAAAGGGCTGGAGTAACTCAACAGGTCAGGCAGCATCCCTGAAGGAAAAGGACAGGTGACGTTTGGGGTCGGGACCCTTCTTCAGACCCCTGACCCAAAACATCACCCGTCCTTTTTCTCCAGAGATGCTGCCTGACCCTCTGAGTTACTCCAGCACTTTGTGTCTTTCTATCTTTGGTATAAACTAGCACCAGCAGTTCCTTGTTTCCACATTGTCCATCCAGACTCTCAGCAGCAACTTCCTGGGTAGTTTTCTCCATTGAAAACAAGCAGGACGGAGGAGCTGGGCAGTGGTGAGCTAGCTCCCTCCCAGAAGCAACGCGGCTGAAAGCAAGGGTGCCTCTGTGGAATGCTTTGTTTAGTGATTGTCGTCATGACAATCCAAGGCAGTGCGGTAAGGATTGTGAGCAGGGATCGCTCTCGTGACGGGGGCTTTGTTCGGCTTGCATTGATTGCCTGCTTTGCAAGTGCCGCCCAGCAGCTTTAATCTCACGTTGGTTTTCCTTTCAATTTTATGCAACAATGAAAAAAAAAAATAGGCACAGTCTGCTTACAAATAAATAGTGGCTGATTTACCGTGCTGGATTTGTGATTGGGAGCGTTTGAAACATTGATTTTAATTGCACGGTGATCGGGAGAGTACTGGAGAGAGAAGTTGACCTATAAGAACGGGGAATCAATGTTGGTTAATTTGTCAAAAAAAAATAGCCAAATGCTCTTGTGAACCTGCTGAATTTGTAGTCGGCACTGGCAGGGCAGTACTCTGCATATCGCCAACTTGGATGTGTTGTGCATACTAACGTGCTGTTGGTTTCCCCCCTTAAAACTGTCTAGTGAAGATGATTTGACTATATTGTTGTCTAGCTTATTCCATTCCTTTAAGGTTCTTACAAAGAATGAGTTCTTATAAATATCTGTCCAGGCGAATGGGGTTTCTACTTGCATATCATTTCTCTTTCTTTTTCTCCTTTCTGTTGATTATGTTATGTATCTATCTGCAGTTATGCCCATGATCCCCTTTTGAATCTTGTACAACATGGCTAGTCAGTTCCTTGCCCTTTTTGTTTCCAGCGTTTCCCACTGCAGGTCAGACAGCATCTGGGTGACACTGCTACCTCTATTGTAGTTCACCATGCAAAAGCGTGCTGCTTTCCTCTGTACCCCTAGTTTGTTGATATGACCAGGTTTCTATGGGTCCCAGGCACATGAAGCGTATTCCAGTAAAGGTCTAACTAATGTTGTATATGCTGTGGTTTGCACTTCCTTTGGGCAGGACCAGAGGTTTTATCTAAGGAATCCTAGTGTCCAGTTGGCTTTAGTGACCGTGTTGTCCATGTGTTTCCCCCCACGAAAGTTTGTTGGTATCCAGCCAGAGATTGAATACTTTTTATCAAAACTTTTTTGGTCAGAGAGTCGTTAATCTGTGGAACTCATTGCCACAGAGGGCTGTGGAAGCCAAGTCCGTGGATATTTTTAAGGCAGAGATGGACAAATTCTTGATTAGAACGGATGTCAAGGGTTATGGGGAGAAGGCAAGAAAATGAGATTAGAATCAGCCATGATTTAATGGCAGAGTAGACTCGATGGGCCAAATCTGTTACTGACACTGTTTTAGCAGTTGCAATGGTTGAACTTTTTCAGCTTCTGAATCAGAGATGGGGCAGAATGCAGGAGCTGTCCATTCAACTTGAAGGTAGCACAGTGGCGCAGCAGTAGAGTTGCTGCCTCCCAGCGCAAGACACCCAAGTTCGATCCTCATCTCGGGTGCTGCCTGTATGGAGTTTGTACGTTCTCCCTGTGACCGCATGAGCTTTCTCCCAGTTTCCTCCCACACTGCAAAAGTATATGGGTTTGTAGGTTAATTGGCTTCAGTAAAAGCGATCACTGGTCATTGTTCATCCTGTTCTCTGTAAAAAAAAAACAACCTGGTTGAGCACATCACCTTTAACCTTTGCCTCTTTCACCTTAAAGCTATGCCCTCAAGTCTATGATATTCCCACACTGACTAACTGTCTGCCCTATCCATGTTTCTCTGATAATTTTCATACACTTCTATCAGGTCTCCCCTCAACCTCCGTTGCTTCAGAGAAAACAATCCAGGTCTGTCCAAACTTACCTTACTTAGATGTGTAGGAAAGAACTGCAGACGCTGGTTTAAATTGAAGGTGGACACAATGTTGGCAGCATCTCTGGAGAGAATGAATGGGTGACGCTTCGGGTCGAGACCCATCATCAGACTGATCTTATTCAGATAATACCTTCTAATCCATGGATAGGGCAAACATGGATTGGGACGACAGATGGCACAATGGGCTAAGTGTTCGGCTGGCAACCGGAAGGTAGCCGGTTCGAATCCGGCTTGGAGTGCATACTGTCGTTGTGTCCTTGGGCAAGACACTTCACCCACCTTTGCCTGTGTGTGAATGTGTGTGAGTGATTGGTGGTGGTCGGAGGGGCCGTAGGCGCAGATTGGCAGCCACGCTTCCGTCAGTCTGCCCCAGGGCAGCTGTGGCTACAGAAGTAGCTCACCACCACCGAGTGTGACTGAGGAGTGAATGAATAATGCGATGTAAAGCGCCTTGAGTATTATAAAGGCGCTATATAAATCCCATCCATTATTATTATTATTATTAATCCAGGCAGCATTCTGGTCAACCTCCTCTGCACCCTTTCCAAAGCCTCCACATTCTTTCTGTATTGGGGCGACCAGTAAAGTCAATGGTGGCAGATTTCAAGACCACAGTCAAATGAACAGATGTCGATGTAAGTGTGGATCCCCATATGGTGGAGCCCAGTCATCTAATCCTCTCGCCTTTCCTGTCCTTATTCCAGTAATCCTGTAATTGTGTTAGTGCAGTTTCAGTATCTGTTGGTCTCAGACCTTGCAGCAGGAAAGGTGAAAGGGATTAAAACCTGGAGCTACACCTTGAAAAGCTCTGTGTGAAAGTCTGTGAGGTTCGTAATGAGATAACGAGGTATTGTTTTTGAGTTTAGAGTGCGAGTGCAGAGGCGGCAGCTAACGGGGGCAAAGGTTCAGGAAGGACAGAAATCATGAGCTGCGTGCGAGAGGTGCAGATGTCCCCCGACATAATCCGTGGCTTGTGGGCAAAGCAGTGGATCTTGCACACTGGCAACGTGACAGCAACTGGGCTGAAAGCCTTGTGTGGGAAGGAACTGAAGATGCCGGGTTACACTGAAGCTAGACACAAAATGCTGGAGTAACCCAGCGGGACAAGCAGCATCTCTGGAGAGAAGGAATGGGTGACGTTTCGTGTCGAGACCCTTCTTCTGCTGAAAGCCTTGCTCAGATGTTAAAGCCTTCATTGCAATGCTCAGGGTTTAAAATAAAAACACTGTTCTCTCCAGCACTTTGTGTTGTGTGCATGTAACAGTGTGCACAGTGGCATTGGCTGATGTATATCAATCTAGTTTATAATATTTCAGAAGTATCAGTGCAAGGATGAGAGCAGGCCAATGAAACCATCAGACCTATTCTGTCTGTTAATAAGTAGAAACAAGGAAGTGCAGATGCTGTTTAACACTAAAATAAACACAAAGTGCTGGAGTAACGTCAGACAGCATCTCTGGAGAATGTGGATAGGTGACGATTCAGGCTAAGACCCTTCTTCCTATTTCTTGCCCTCGCCTCTACATTCCAGCTTTTTCTCCACAACTCCATCAGTCTGAAGGAGGGCCCAGATCCAAAAAGTCATCTGTCCATTCCTCTCCACAGATACTGCCTGACCCGCTGAGTTCCTCCAGCACTTTGTATTTTGCTCAAGTTTCCAGCATCTGCAGTTTCTTGTATGCCCATAAAGTTAGACAAAATATGTTTTAGTTTAGAGACACAGCACGGAAGCAGGCCCTTCGGCCCTTTAAGTCCTCGCCGACCGTCAATCCCCGTTCACTAACGCTATCCTACTCGGGACAATTTACAATTTTACCAATCCAATTAGCCTCCAAACCTGTACATCTTTGGAGTGTGGCAGGAAACAGGAGCACCTGGACAAAACCCACGCAGGTCACGGGCAGAACGTACAAACTCTGTACAGACAGTACCTGAGGTCAGGATCGAACCCAGGTCTCTGGCACTGTAAGGCAACAAATCTACCACTGGGCCCTGTTTGTTTTCAGTTAAAAAAAAATTATAATGATGTTGATTTTATCTATTTTTCCAGGTTATTTTAATTGACTGTCAGTTTGGGATTTTGTTTAAGGATTCATACACTCGGGACAACAGATACAATGCATTAACAATATATTCCCCCCTGGGGGAGAGGTTATGTCCATGCCAACAACAATTGCTGTTTGGGTAGTCCAGTCGTGCCTGCTTCCTGACTTGAAAGGCCTGCTGAGATGACTTATCGAGTATTGCTGCATTTGAACCACTGCCACTTATTTGTACTGACACCTGCATCTTTCTCTCAGCTGGAGACAGGCGCTGGCATTGAAATATACTCAGTCGAACCTCAGGGCAAATTGGTCTTCACCATGGTCATTCCTTTATACAAGAAAGAATTTGTGCATGAGATGGAGAATTGGTTTAATTTGATGTAGATATTTCAGAAACAATAAATTGCATTTAGACTCGTATAGTCATACAGCGCGGAAACAGGCCCCTCAGCCCAACTTGCCCATGCCGACCAACATGCCCCGTCTACACTCGTCCCACCTGCCTTTGGCCCATATCCATCTAAACCTACCCAACCCATGTACCTGTCGAAATGCTTCTTAAAAATGCCATTCAATGCTGCTGGGACCAGTTTTTGGAAAAATTAGGTCTTAGAAGCTAAAAGCATTCTCTGCAGCAAGTGATCTTGTATTTGAACATAGAGCCTAGAACAATACAGCACAGGAACAGGCCCTTCGGCCTGCCATGTCCATGCCCAACCTAGTGCCAAGACAAACTAACCTTGTGTGCCTACCTACATATAATCTATATCACCACCCCATTCCCGGCATAGCCCTATGCCCATCCAGTGGCCACTTAAACACCAAAATTGTATCTGTATTTTGAAATCGAAGCTTGTGGAAATGAATGGTGTGGTCAGGGGAAGCAGGTGGGAGACTTGTACTGTACAGCATGGAAACAGGACCTTTGGTCCACCATGTCCATACCGACCAAGTTGTCACACTGGACGTCCAATTTGCCTGCATTTGGTCCATAGCCTTCAAAACCCTTTCGATCCATATATCTGTCCAAATGTCTTTTAAAAGTTGTAATTGTATCCGTTTCTCTAGCTTCCACTGGCAGCTCATTCCAGATAAGGACCACCCTCTGAGTGAAAAGGTTGAGAGACCCGGAGGTCCCTCCTAAATCTCTTCCCCTCACCGTAAGCCTCTGCCCTCCAGTTCAGTCCATTGGAGGTTGGTTTATCGTCACATGTACAGAGGTACCATGAAGAGCTGTTTGTTGCATGCTATCCCAGTCAGTGAAACGACGACACATGGTTACAGTCCGGCCGTCCACAGTGTACAGATACAGGATAAAGGGAATAGCTGTGTAGGAAGGAACTGCAGATGCTGGTTTACACTGAAGGGAATATCGTTTAGTGCAAGATCAAGTCCAGGAAAGTTTTGGAATCCTTTACCCTGGGGAGTAAGATGGTGAGTGTTTGTTCACTTTCTCCATGGCCTGTGTTATTACTTGGCCGGTGAACTGGTTTGATGATGTGAGGCTGAATTTGCACTGCAGGAGCTACAGTATTAGCTGAAACGTGGAGAGATCTGTGGAGACAAAAAGACTAGTCTGTGCCAGAATATTAAATATTGTTTTCCTCTCTGTCAGAATGATCTTAATTCAACCGTATCCTTGCGTCCACCTGGAAGTACTTGAAATCTGTCATTTATAAAGCAACAAGGTTATTATAATCCTTAAGTTTGAGGAGCGGATGGGTGGGTGAAAATGACATCTGGACTGCCCCAACGTTTTAAATAGATATTCTAAGTGAGGTGACGCACCTAAAAATATCAGGTTTGTTAATTAGTTTTGCATTGTGTGCTGTTTTGTAGAATGTGAGGCAGTAGTTTAGTTTAGAGGTAAACAAAATTGCAACATCTTCCCATCTCTCCCCCCAATTTCCGGTAGCCCTTGCTGTCTCCTCGTCTTCTCAGCTCTCCCTCAGCCCTCTGGCTCCTCCTCTTCTTTTCTTCTTCCCGCCCCCCCCCCCCCACCCGACATCAGTCTGAAGAAGGGTTTCGGCCCGAAACGTTGCCTATTTCCTTCGCTACATAGATGCTGCCTCACCTGCTGAGTTTCTCCAGCACTTTTGTCTACCTTCGAATTTTCCAGCATCTGCAGTTCCTTCTTGAACAGTTTAGATTAGAGATACAGCATGGAAACAGGGTGGACACAAACTGCTGGAGTAACTCTCTGGAGTGAAGTTCAGACCCACACTGAAGAAGGGTCTCGACCCAAAACGTCACCCGTTCCTTCTCCACAGAGAAGCTGCCTGTCCCGCTGAGTTACTCCAGCATTTTGTGTCTATCTGTCTAATGTCATTTGTTCAATGATACATTGATACTTTATTGTCACATGTACCAAGATACAGTGAAATTCTTTTCTTGCAGACAATTCAGTAAAATCTTACTATGCATAGGCATAATGATGCCTAAATACAAGACTTCAATGATTGTAGTGTAAGAATAGTGGATTAGTATCCACCGGCATCTGTGGCAATGAATTCCACAGATTCACCACCCTGTATGTTGGTTAATTGGCTAGTGTAAAATTGCCCCTAGTGTGCAGGAGTGGATGAGAAAGTGGGATAACATGGAACTAGTGTGAACGGGTGATTGATGGTTGGCATAGACTCGGTGGGCCGAAGGGCCTGTTTCCACCCTCTGTCTCTAAACTAAAGATATGCAATTATCACTCGCAGAACAGTTTATGATCCTGCACAAAATCCACCCTAACAAATAGCACAGTGACACAGCGATAGAGCTGCTTCCTCAAAGCGCCAGAGACCCGGGTTTGATTCTGCCCACGAGTGCTGACTGTGTGGAGTTTGTACGTTCTCCCTGCGACCGCGTGGGTTTTCTCCGGGTTCTCTGGTTTCCACCCATAGACGTGCAGGTTTGTTGGCTTCTGTAAATTGTAAATTGTTCCTATTGTGTATGGTAGTGCTAGGGTACGGAGTGATCGCTGGTCAGCGCAGACTCAGTGGGTCGAAGGGCCTGTTTCCACACTGTATCTCTAAAGACACAGTCTAAATATATTTCAAGCTGGCGATGTGTAAATATATCCAGCATATGTCACCGCAATGGTATTCCATTGAGAGTGTATGTGAGCTGGGCTGAGCGGGTGAGTGGGTGGGTGGGGTTACAAAAAGGTTAACGACCCCAGTGAACTACAAAACCTTCTGTTATTGTACAAACCCAACCGTGTACAGTTCCACTTTAAAAGGAACTGGGGAAGCGTGGGAATAAGAGCTGGCCATTCATACTCAAGCTGAGTAAACCATTCAAGATTACATTTGATCTGTTGCCCAGTTCCATCGATTCACTCCTTTAGACTTTAGAGATACAGCGCGAAAACAGGCCCTTCGGCCCACCAAGTCCACTCTGACCAGCACTGCCACTATCCTACTTGTTGGGAACAATTTACAGAAGCCAAATGACCGACAAACCTGCTAGGCCTTTGGAGTGTGGGAGGAAGCCGGAGCACCCGGAGAAAGCCCACGTGGTCACAGGGAGAACGTGCAGACTCCATACAGACAGCACCCGTCGTCAGCATCGAACCTGGGTTTCTGGCGCTGTAAGGCAGCAACTCTACCTGCTGTGCCACTGTGGCACCCTTATGTGGACGGATTGATTGTAAGCATGTATAGTCTTTCCGTAGACTGGATAGCATGTAACAAAAGTTTTTCATTGTACTCCGGTACACGTAACAATAAACCAAACTGAGAACTAAGAAACTAACTATTGCTTCCAATCTAGTGGTGTAGATGTTTGAGGAAGTTTAACTGTAAAGCCTTTGGGATGATTCAAGCCTTCTGCTTTAATTTGCACTTCACACTGAGTGTAAAGGGATGATGTACAATGAACCTGGTTTATGAGTTCCTTAATCCTCACACGGCAACAGGTTTGCATTTGTACTGTCCAGTGATGTGTACAGCTTTGAAATTAAATTATTACTCTGTGTGTATCCCCAATGTAAATGTAAGAAATTCAATATGATCCTGTTAATCAGCATGAATACTTTCACAGTTAAATTCCTGCCAATTTCCTCTCGAATGTGCTGTTGTTGCTGGGTGTCGGCATTTCTTTGTCTGCCCTCTTGCTGTGAGTAGCTGGGTTCTGAGCCTTGAGTTGACTCTGAGGCTGCACTTGGAGCATTGTCTTCGGTTTTAGTCACTCCATGATGGGAGAGATATTGTCAAGCTGGAAAGAGTGCAGAAATTTACCAGGATGTTGCCAGCACTCGAGGGCCTGAGCCATAGGGAGAGGTTGGGCTGGCTATGACATTATTCCTTGGAGTGCAGGAGGTGGAGGGATGATCTGATAGAGGTGTATGATTTTGTAGGGGAATAAATAGGGTGAATGCATGAGGCCTTTCACCCCAGGGTAGGGGAATCAAAAACTAGGGCACATGGGTTTAAGGTGAGAGGGGCAAGATTTAAAAACTTTACTCCTTGGAGCACAGGAGGCTGAGGGGTGACCTTATAGAGGTGTCTAACATATTGAGCGATACTTTGATTATGATCTCCGCCAGTTGGTTGGGACCTGGAATCTATTCTCCGACCACAGAACAGGGCGGTCAATGATATCCATTGCAATCTGGCCGCAGTTGCAATAATGGACACCAACAGGAGGTGCAATGGGAGGTGCAGTGCGAGATGCAATAATTGCAACAATAGCTATAAGTTGCAATAAGTTGCACGTTCCTTTAGGAAGGAGATGAGGAGGAATGCCTTTCGTCAGAGGCTAGTGAAACTGGGAATTCATTGCCACCGAAGGTCATCGAGGCCAAGTTGATGGATGTTTTAAAGGCAGAGATAGATATATTCTTGATTAGTGTCAGGGGTTATGGGGAGAAGGCAGGAGAATGGGGTCAAGAGGGAAAGATAGATCAGCCATGATTGAATGGTGGAGGAGACTTGATGGGCTGAATGGCCTTAATCTGCTCCTATCACTAATGAACATGAATAATGTTTGTAATAATATATCTCCAATACAAAATAATAGATGCAACAATTGCAATAACAGGTCGAGTGAAGGGTGGGCTGGCACTGTTAGTGTAGAGAGAACATGATCAGCTGGGCTCTCCACTCCCTACAATAGAATGATCGATGTTGGGACAGCGCGCATCAATGTGAATTGAGGATGGAGTGACATGGCTGCCATGACCACCACACAACACCGTGGCACTGACATTTAAACAACGAACGACCATCGTAGAGAGATAGGAGCTGGCTGGAGCCGCACTGTGCCATTGGCTGAGGTGCAACGGTTCAACTTGTACTGTCCTATCTGATGAAAGAACGGAAGGTTTCAAGGAGACACGAGGAGCAGCAGATAATGGAATCGAGCAAAACACAAAGTGCTGGAGTAACTCCACTGGTCAGGCGGTATCTCTGGAGAACATGGATAGGTGACGTATTGGATCGAGACCCTCTCTCAGATTAGAAAGGTTTAATGTGTAGGAAGGAACTGCAGATGCTGGCATTACTCTGAAACTAGACACAAAAAGCTGGAGTAACTCCACTGGTCAGGCAGCATCTTTGGAGAAAAGGAATAGGTGACGTTTCGGGTCCTGTTTATGAACTGGAAATAAGTTATTTTTTAAAACAATCAGAATTCTTCGCACATTTATGAATTTCACACAAAGGCTCAACGATTCCTTTATGACAGGATGTGACTGATGCTTTCCCCTTTTAAGTATCTTGCCTGTGGTTTAAAGATTGTATCCCCCATATCGATTCTATTGAATCCCGCTACAATCACAGTTAACTCTGGGTGTGCAAAGGTCACCGTCCAGCGTAGGCACTTTAAATCTTAATGCAGTAAACGCTAGGGAATGATTAATGATTCAATAGATTTCTTTACAATCCAAGCTGCTTCTTTCCAAGGATTTTCACCCAGTGTGTCGCACACAGGCAAGTTAAAATGGTCAGACAAAGGCCTCATATTGCTGTGCAGATCTTTAGATTATTAGCACCACATATACAGAGATCGGACCTCGTCTCTACGCAAGTCTATCCAATTCAATAACAAAGCAATTTCCACCTGTTTTAATATTCTCAAGTTTCAAATCTGTATATCTGGCCGACACAAAAAGCTGGAGTAACTCAGGCAGCATCTCTAGAGAGAAGGAATGGGTGACGTTTCGGATCTTGGTATTCAAGTAAGGGTCACTCACTGGTTAAACTGCAACATGGGAGATGAATTTAGAAGTTAATTAATGACCTATATTAACCCAACTGTCCTAACCCTGGTATTTGAGTAATTGTAAATATGTGGGAGATTGATAATTTACTTTTGTTATTTATTTTCAACCTCTACATGCCACTCTTTACTAGGCAACACATCGGAATGGTTTGCAATTGAATTATCGAATAAGTGACAGAATTAGCTATTTGTTTAGTTTAGTGATAGAGCGCAGCGGTAGAGTTGCCGCCTCGCAGCGCTCGAGACCCGGGTTCAGTCCTGACTACAAGTGCTGCCTGTGTGGAGTTTGTATGTTCTCCCCGGGACCACGCGGGTTTTCTCCGGGTGCATCGGCTTCCTCCCACGCTCCAAAGACGTACAGGTTTGTAGGTTAATTGGCTTTCGTAAAATTGTAAATTGTCCCTCGTGTGTAGAATATTGTTCGTGCACGGTGTGATCGCTGGTCAGCGCAGACTTGGTGGGCTGAAGTGCCTGTTTCAGCACTGTATCTCTAAAGTTTCTCAAGATACAGAACAGAAACAGGCCCTTCAACCCAACTATTAAATTGTAGTGTGCAGCAAGGAACTGCAGATGCTAATTTATTCCAAAGATAGACACAAAATGCTGGAGTGACTCAACGGGTCAGGCAGCATCTCTGGAGAAAAATAATTGGTGATGGTTTCAGTCGGAACCCTTCTTCAGACTTCAGGATCATAGTAGATGGTGTTGGAAACCTGGTGAATCTTGTGTACTGCCTCACTTTAATCTACTATTCTCACACTCATTCAGTTTAGTATGATTATGACTATGTGTAGTAAAGTATTTACTAAACTGTATTTAAAAATGGAATAACACTGTACCTTGGTACACGTGGACAACTACTCCATGCCAACCAAGATGCCGTATCTATGCTCATCCCATTGGCCTGCATTTGACTCTTTCATGGACTGTGCTTTGCGTACCAGAGCAAAGTCCACAAAACGTCACAGTTGCGTAAGTCTGTGTTGTGCAGAGTTCACGAGCCTGATGGTTGTTGGGACAAGTTGTACTTGAACCTGGAGGTGACAGTTTTCGGGCTCCTCGGGTATCTTCTTCCTGAGTGAGATGAGAGCATGGCCAGGGTAGTGTGGGTCTTTGACGGTGCTGGCTGCCTTATTAAGGCAGCACCTCCTGTGGATCCCTTGGATGGTGGAGAGGTCAGTACACATGATGCACTGGGCAGCGTCCACCACTCTCTGTAGTTTCCTTAATTCCTGGGCATTTGAGTTGCCGAACCATGCCGTGATGTAACCAGTCAGTGTGGCATCTACCTAATCTGAGGAAAGACATTCTTGCCATAGAGGGAGTACAGAGAAGGTTCACCAGACTGATTCCTGGGATGGCAGGACTTTCATACGAAGAAAGACTGGATAGACTCGGTTTGTACTCGCTAGAATTTAGAAGATTGAGGGGGGATCTTATAGAAACTTACAAAATTCTTAAGGGGCTGGACAGGCTAGATGCAGGAAGATTGTTTCCGATGTTGCGGAAGTCCAGAACAAGGGGTCACAGTTTAAGGGTAAGGGGGAAATCTTTTTAACCGAGATGGGAAAAACATTTTTCACACAGAGAGTGGTGAATCTGTGGAATTCTCTGCCACAGAAGGTAGTTGAGGCCAGTTCATTGGCTATATTTAAGAGGGAGTTAGATGTGGCCCTTGTGGCTAAAGGTATCGGGGGGGGTATGGAGAGAAGGCAGGTACAGGATACTGAGTTGGATGATCAGCCATGATCATATTGAATGGCGGTGCAGGCTCGAAGGGCCGAATGGCCTACTCCTGCACCTATTTTCTACGTTTCTATGTTTCTACCGTACACCTAGAGATGTTTGATAAAAGTATTCAGTGTCACACGGAATCTCCTCAATCTTCTAAGTGCTCTCTGAAGGATCACAGTCCGCTTTCCCAGGGTAGAGGATTCGAAAACTGGAGAACGGTGACTCAAGGTGAGAGAGGAGGAGAGATTTAAGAGGGACCTCAGGGACAATCCTTTCACTGAGGGTAGTCCGCATCTGTAATAAACTGCCAGAGGAAGCTATAGAAGCGGATACAAATACGGCTTTAAAAAGATATTGGGATGGATAGGAAGGATTCAGAGAGATATGGGCCAAATGCAGGCAAATGGGACTAGCCTGGTTTTCCAACTTGGTCGGCATGGACAAGGTGGGCTGAAGGGCCTGTTTCCATGATGTACAGCTCTAAGGTTGTCACTTTAAGCAGGCTTGTGATTAATTTATTTCGTTCGGTGCTCCAGGAAATCAGACAAGTAATTAATACTCAAGAACGCAGGGAATTATAAATTTAATTAACATGCAGTCTGAAGAGCATAAAACCCATTTTACACCATATCCTGTGTTATCTTCTCTGTTTCTAATTGGCTTACAGACATACTCCAGTGCAATTTATTATGCACTGGCTTATTAATATAAATGTATCTTAATTGTTATGAAACTAGACAGTCTTTGACATATGAGGAAAGAATGGGTCGACTGGGCTTGTGTTCACTGGAATTTAGAAGGATGAGAGGATATCTAACAGAAACCAATGAAATTCTTACGGGATAGGACAGGCTGGATGCAGGAAAAATGTTCCCGATGTTGGAGTCATGAACCGGGGGTCAGTTTAAGAATAATAGGGAAGCCATTTAGGACTGAGAAGAGGAAAAAAAAATTCACCTAGAGAGTAGTGAATCTGTGGAATTCTCTGCCGCAGAAGGCAGTGGAGACTAATTCACTGGGTGTTTTCAAAAGAGAGTTAGATTTAGCTCTTAGGGCTAACAAAATCAATGTATATGGGGGGGGGGAAAGGCAGGAACAGGGTACTGCTTTTGGATGATCAGCCATGATCTTATTGAGTGGCAGTGGTGGCTCGAAGGGCCGAATGGCCTACTGCTGCACCTATTTCCTATGTTTCTATGTTTCGGCTACTGCTTGTGTGCTGATCCCATGGATTAAATTGCAGGAAACTATCGGGAGATGGGAAAGATTAAAAGGGAAACCCCACAGGTTGGTGTCGCGTTCAATTGGATTTGTTCAGTTTATTATATCAACCAACAAACACTTAATTAAAACTCGAGGAACTGCAGATGATGGAATCTCAAGCAAAACACAAAGTGCTGGAGGAACTCAACGGGTCGGAAAGCATCAGTGGAGGGAATGGACAGAAAACTACCAGGTTGAGATGCTGAGTGCACCAGTGTCATCCTACCTCCCAGAGATGAGTGTGTTGGTAGAATATCTGACCACTGTAAAGTTCCTCCAATGTACAATTGAGTGGTGAAATAAAGGGAGAGTTGCTGAGAATAAAGGAAGAATAATACAAATGGATTCATGTAGGATTAGAGTAAATGGATGTTGATGGCTGATATGGACTTGTTGGGAGAAGGGCAGTTTCTGTGCTATATTCCTATCTGCAGCCAGAACAAACACTGGTCATCCCAACAACATCACACCTCCAGCTGATCATGAGAGGAATAGATCGGGTTGATTTCAGGTTGCAACTCTTCTTCAGATACGGCTGAAATGCAGCTTAAAGCAAAGACGATTAGTATTGATGCCCCTTGATGGTGGCTTTGATGTGCTTTGCATCTGCTAATGGTGTCGGCTGTTATGTGGGGTGTGCCAGAGGGGGTTGGGGGGGAGATGAATACCAGTGCCAAAGATTATGTTCATCTGTTATGTCTCATGAAGAGGAGGCAGTGCGGGGAGTTTGTTGAGTTGCCTCGAAGGCCTGAAACCTCTTGTTCCATCAAAGGACAGAACACTATTGGAACACAGCTCTTTGTTCTCTCTCATTGTTCTGTGCTGAGGTAATCTTATTGTTCAGATGACGTTTAGATTTATGACTCTTTCTTTAACCCCTGAGTGCTCGGTAACAAAGTGTACAATTCCACTCCATCACACACACATTGCCACTTTTTTGCCTCTGACTAGTTTGTGCATTTGGTTTTGTAAATGGATATCGGAGAGTTCTCATTGGGAAGAACATGGAGGGGTTTAAGGTCAAATCTGGGAGCAAAGGCGTATATTTCCCTGAAATTGGCGAGTCAAGTGGACATGGTGGTGAAGAAGGTGTTTGACAAGCTTGCCTTCATTGGGAAGGGTATTGAGTACAAAGATGGGCCATTATGATTGCATACAAGTTGTTAGTGAGATCACACTTGGAGCACTGGATGCTGCACCATTTACCGATCTGTAGTCACTTATCATCCATTACATCAGGTGAGAAATGGTGAGTGTTGCAAGTGCATCGACATCAGGTGTAGATGATGGTGCAGAGGAGTTTTGTCAGAATGTCCCCTGGATTAAGGGACATTGGCTACTGTGAGAGGTTCGCCAGATTTGGATAGTTTTCTCTGGAACGCTGGTGATTGAGGGAGACCTGATAGAAGTATATAAAATTGTGAGTGGCACAGACAAGGTAGACAGTCAAAGCCTTTTTCCCAGGATGGACTCATCAAAGATTAGAGGACATAGCTCGAAGGTGAACGGGGCAAAGTTTAAACAAAGGACATGTTCGGCATGGGCATTGTGGGCCGAAGGACCTGTTCCTGTGCTGTACTGTTCAATGTTTCTCCAGCGCTTTGTGTTTTGCACAAGATTCCCGCATCTACAGTCTTGGTTTAGTTTAATTCAAGTTAGAGAGAAAGCATGGAAAGAGGCCCTTCGACCCACCCAGTCCACGCTCACCATTGATCACCCGTCCACACAAGTTTTATGTTATCTCTCCTTCTCAATCACATCCTACACACTAGGGGCAATTTACAGAGGGCCAGTTAACCGACAAACCTGCACGCCTTTGTGATGTGGGAGGAAATCTGAGCATCTGGAGGAAACCCACGCGGTCATATGGAGAACATACAAACTCCAAGTCAAGTCAAGTCACATTTATTTATATAGCACATTTAAAAAACAACTCTCGTTGGCCAAAGTGCTTTACATTTGTTATAAGAATAGCACAACAAAACAAACTACATACATATATACGTGTAGCCCTCACTCAGAGGATGTCAGGAAAGGCTTGGGAGTATAGATAAGTCTTTAGTCTTGACTTAAAAGAGTCGATGGAGGGGGCAGTTCTGATGGGAAAGGGGATGCTGTTCCACAGTCTAGGGGCTGCAACCGCAAAGGCGCGGTCGCCCCTGAGTTTATGCCTAGACCGTGGGATATTCAGCAGCCCCAAGTCGGCCGATCTGAGGGGCCTGGAGGTGGAGTGGTGGGTGAGAAGACTTTTTATGTAGGTGGGGGCAAGCCCATTGAGGGCTTTGTAGATATGGAGGAGGACCTTGAAGTTTATACGGAACCGCACAGGGAGCCACTGTGCCGACCTTCTTACTCCATTTGTATCATTCCTCGCTGACTTGTCATCCTTGGTACCCTGCTTACTCGTCACCAATAAGATGAGTGCCTTCTGAATCCTGCAGAGATATTTTTAATGCAACTGTGATGGTTTTTATTTAAGAAACTGCAGGCTTGAGACTCGAATGAATGGATGACTGGAGGGAGGATGGATTTGTTCTTCTAGTTGTGCACTTACTCAGTGGCTGATATTTTTCCTTTTGTCAGGCTCGGCATAGAGATATTTTATTTTAAATTGCATCAAAATAAAATGAGCTACCGATCTCCGGGCCCTCGATTATAGGCTTTATTTTATGCTGTCTTTCAAATGCAAATAACATCGCTGAGAACTAGATTATGCCCTTGTTCCCATCTCACTTAAGGCTGGAAAACAAAACAAATCCTCCCGTGATAATTCATTTGGGGATGTGTCTTGGGGATGCGTTCCTGCATATTGTAAAGGTCAGTTGTTCCATGTGCTGTGTTGTACGGGGAAGAATAGTGAGTGCTAATAACTGGTAAACAGGGGGTGGGAAGGGGACTGGAAGCAGACTGGGCGATCGTTTCGCTGAACACTGACGCTCAGTCCGCCTTTGCCTTTGTGATGTCCCGGTTGCCAAACATTTTAACTCCCCTTCTCATTCCCAAACTGGCCTTTCTGTCCTGGGCCTCCTCCATTGCCAGAGTGAGGCCAGATGCAAATTGGAGGAACAACACCTCGTATTTTGCTTGGGCAGCTCACAACGCAGCAGTATCAATGTTGGTTTCTCCGATTTTGAAGTAATCACTGCGTTCCATCTCTCATGCCCCCACCCCCCCCCTCCCCCCTCCTCCAGAGTAGACAGTTGAACCTTTTTCCCAAGGTGGAAATGTCAAGGACTAGAGGGCACAGCTTTAAGATGAGAGGGGCAAAGTTTAAAGGAGATATGTGGGGCAAATATTTTTCTGAGGGTTGTGGGTGCCTGGAACACTCTGCAAGGGGTGGTAATGGAAGCAGATGCAATCGAGGCATTTAAGAGACTTTTAGATTGTCACGTGGACATGCAGGGAATGAAGTGGGATGGATCACGTGCAGGCAGATGAGATTAGTATCATTTGGCATTGTGTTTGCCATGGACATTGTGGGCCAATGGACCTCCTTCTGTGCTGTACTGTTGCATTTTCTAGTGCTTCCCAGTAATTTCATAGTAAACACAATATAGATTCATCATTAGATACATTCAACATGTTATACGGAAACACTTAGCAGATGTGACTGCAGGTGAAGCTCCATCTGTAGCTTCTCAATACCCATAAGGTGAGCAAGAGAGAGCCCAGCTTCTTGGTTTTTCATGGTTTCCTCAACCCTGGAAGAATTCTAAGCCAAACCGATCTTGATCGATCCCATTGACCTCATTGGAGGCCTTTGAACTATCTTTAGTCGGACTTTACCTTGCACTAAACGTTATTCCCTTTATTCTGTACGCTGTGGTCGGCTTGGTTGCAATTGTGTATAGTCTTTCCGTTGCTGACATAGCACGCAACACTGAAGCTTTTCACTGTACCTCGGTGCACGTACCAAGAATAAACTAAACCAAAACTCCACCCAATGTCTTTGCATACAGGAGTCCAAATTACCTCTTTACGACTGGCTGGTAACCGGAAGTTGTCCCCATGTCAATCCAAGCCATGCAATTCATTTTAACTCCCCTACTTGCCACTGTAACTGAGACCAAACTCTTGTAAGAGTCAGTGACAGAGTCAGCTACACATTCAACGTGTTCTGCCAAGATATTATTGATTGTTTTACCCTGCTCCACTCTCGTTCAAATGCATTAGCGTTTGCTCAAGTTCAGTCTGAGCCACAGGCAATAATCGTACGTTCTTTTAGTGCTTTCAAAAACCAGATCACTTTATGATATATTTTTAGCCGCACTAATGTAGATGCCTTTTTAATTCCAAATAATGTGAAGTTAAAATTAAGATCTAATGGTTTTCTGCATGAACAAACTGTACTTTTCCTCATCCGTGATGGAATGGGAACAATCACCCTTGCAGCAATTTGCACAGTCAGTACCTTGCTTTGCTGCGCCCCTCCCAGCTTTCTCTCTCTCTCTCTCTCCCTCCTCCCCATTTAATCAGCCTAAAGAAGAGTCCTGACCCGAAACGTCACCTATCCATGATCTCCAGTGATGCTGCCTGACCCCATGAGTGGCTCCAGCACTTTGTGGCCTTTTAGATTAATTGGCTGCTTTACCAGATGGAGATTGGTGGTTATTGGATTGTACGCTGAACGATGGCAGTTGCTACCTCCACTGAAACACTGAAGCCGGAGAAACAGATTTCTCCAGAGATGCTGTCTGACCCGCTGAATTAATCCAGCACTTTGCATCTATGGAAACTAAGCTACATGTGTAGGAAGGAACTGCATATGCTGGTTTAAACCAAAGATAGACACAAAAAGCTGGAGTAACCCAGCGGGTCAGACAGCATCTCTGAAGAAAAGGAATAGGTGACGTTTCGGGTCGAGACCCTTCTTCAGACTGCAATAACTTCTCCTTCTCAATATTGGCATGCTCAGAGTCACAGTGACAAATTGGCAGCTTGTTTAACCTGCGTTAATTGCACCATTTCATCAGACACATGCTACAGTCTGTGACCTGCCTGTCGTGTTGTTGTTGGTCTGCCCCATGCTATCTGTGGAAGGAGAGCTGCTTTGATGTTCTGGGATGTTTGTCGACTCTTTCTTGCTGTTTACCAAACTTCACCCCCCCCCCCCCCCCCCCTCTAATTAGCAACTGCTTACCTTGTTTCTGATATCTTGACTCTGAGACCAGGCTTTGGAGAAGTGTTCTTCATATCGATTCAGTCGCTCTTTTCCTTTTCTCTCTGAAACTTTACTCGTCTGGTAAAAACAAAAAGGAATCTTTCGTCTGATGAAGGGTCTTGACCCGAAACGTCACCCATTCCTTCTCTCCAGAGACGCTGCCTGACCTGTTGAGTTACTCCAGCATTTTGAGTCTATCTTTGGTGTAAACCAGCATCTGCAGTTCCTTCTTACAAAAAAATAAGTATTTGGTTTAGTTTATAGACACAAAAAACTGGAGTAACTCAGCTAGATAAGGCAGCATCTCTGGAGAGAAAGAATGGGTGATGTTTCGGGTCAAGACCCTTTAGTTTGTTATTGTCACATGTACTGAGGTACAGTGAAAAACTTTTTGTTGTGTGCTATCCAGTAAGCAAAGAGACCATACATGATTACAATCAAAGTGTCCACAGTGTGCAGATACACGATAAAGTATATCACGTTTAGTGCAAGGTAAGGTCAGATTAATAACAGGTCGAAGGTCTCCAGTGAAGTAGGTGGGAGGCCAGGACAGCTCTCTAGTTGGTGAGAGGATGATGCAACAGTAGAGTTGCTGACTTACCGCGCCAGAGTCCTGCATTCAATACTGACCATGGGTGCTGTCCGTACGGAGTTCGTGCGTTCTCTCTGTGACTGCATGGGTGTTCTCCAGGTGCTCCAATTTCCTCCCACACTCTAAAGACCTACAGGTTTGTCGGTTACCTAGCTTTGGTAAATTGTCCCCAGTGTGTAGGATAGTGCTAGTATACAGGTGATCATTGATGATCGCTGGTCGGCGCGGACTCGGTGGGCTAAAGATCTAAAGTCTACAGGACCAGTATGGGCCTAGTTATGTTAAGCCCCTGTCCCACTTAGGAAACCTGAACGGAAAGCTCTGAAGACCTTGCGCCCCACCCAAGGTTTCCGTGCGGTTCCCGGAGGTTTTTGTCAGTCTCCCTAATGGTCGAAAGTGGTTTCCGCTTCTTCTATGTTCCCAGATTATTTCAAAGAATTAAAAACCAGCTGCGAATATAGGTTGTCGTATAAAAAAAACGGTAAATTTTTAGTCGAAGCTGGTTGCGATGCTAGTTGAAGGTGGTTGCCTGAGGTTGCAGGCGGTGGAAGGTCTTACGTCTCGGAGTTTCACTGCCAGTGAGATTTTGCCACATTACACTATTTACAACATATCCTGAGCATTCCAGGAATGAGTAAGTGTACATTAAATAGCGCTTCAGACGTATCTCTGAAGAGTCGGATAATGATCTAATTACGACCTGTTGACATCGTGTTAGTTGCTGAACCTCTGTTTAAGTTTAGAAATACAGCATGGAAACAGGCCCTTCTTCCCACCGAATCCGTAACCTTTGATCACATGTACACACCAGTTCTATGTTATACCACTTTCTCATCCATTCCCTACACACACCAAGGGCAATTTACAATGGGCCGATTAACCTACAAACCCGCATGTCTTTAGGATGTGGGAGGAAACCGGATAACTCGGAGGATACTTACGAGGTCACAGGCAGAATGTGCAAACTCCACACAGATAGCACCTGAGGTCAGGATCGAACCCGGGTCTCTGGCGCTGTGAGGCAGCAGTTCTACCCGCTGCACCACTGAGCCGTCCATGTGTAGATGCTAACTGGAAAACAAGACTTTGTTATTAATATTACCCAAAACCCCAGAAATAATGCGTTACCACCTGGCTAATGAAAACACGAAGAGTCTTAATTTTTCGACATAATTCTAAGACACTTGGTCACTAACCCCATTTATAAATCTGATTTTAATCTTGAAGATCTGAAATAAAAGCACATGGGTATTAGATCAACAATCCCTTGTGGTGTAAAGTACTAACTGTTTTTGCTGTGCTAGATTAGCTTTGAAAATGATTTTCATGAGAGATATTATTACCCAGACTTATTACAGGCTTTGCTACTATAATAGCTGTTGCAAATTTTTGACGTGGAAGGTAGATTGACAGAAAATCTAATAAGCTGTTCGCAGCTGTGTCCTGAAGGTAATTGTGACCTGCTGTTGATTTTGCTTGGCTTTGTTCAGCCGTAACATCAGTTATTATACATAGATTGTATCTCCACATTATGGTCCAATTACATGGCGCAGTGGCGCTGTGGTGGAGTGTTGCCTTACAGCACTAGAGTTCCCAGTTCGATCCGACTACGGGTGCTGTTTGTACAGAGTTTGTATGTTCTCCCTGTGACCGTATAGGTTTTCATCAGGTGCTCCAGATTCCTCTCACACTCCAAAGACGTGCAGGTTTGTAGGTTAGTTAGCTTTGATTAAAAAATCAATTGTAAATTTTCACCAGTGTGTAGGATAGTGCTAGTGTACGGGATGATCGCTGGTTGGTATAGACTCGGTGGGCCAAAGGGTCTGTTTCCACATTGCATCTCTAAAGTCTGCATGAAAGCATGTTATGCCCCTGTCCCACTTAGGAAACCTGAACGGAATATCTGGAGACTTTGCGCCCCACCCAAGGTTTCCGTGCGGTTCCCAGAGGTTCCCGGAGGTTGCAGGTGGTTGTCGGAGGTTGTAGGCAGTGGAAGCAGGTAGGGAGACTGACAAAAACCTCCGGGAACCTCTGGGAACTGCACGGAAACCTTGGGTGGGGCGCAAAGTCTCCAGAGGTTTCCGTTCAGGTTTCCTAAGTGGGACAGGAGCATGATTCTATTTCAGTCAAATTCAGTCAAATGCTCAAACACGTGAATGATCATGCTAAATATGCTTCTTCTTCTCTGCTTCCTTGAAGCACCTGACCAAACGCTTCCAAATCATAAGACAAAGCAGCAGTGTGTGTGTGTGTTCCACTCTGACAGTCGCCGTTCCAGTTGCCGGTTTTTCAGGCGACTGCCGGCACCTTGACTGTCGCCTAAGTGGGACAGGCCCATTAGGGAAAATGGAAACAAGAGATATAAGAGGATGATGTAGAGAGATAATGAACAATGAATGAAAGATATGTAAAAAAGTAACAATGATAAAGGAAACAGGTCATTGTTAGCTTTGGGTGAGAACAAAAGCGGGTGCGACTTGGGTGGGGGAGGGATTGAGAGAGCGAGGGAATTTCGAGGTTGTTTGTTAGAGAAGTTAGAGGAAACAATATTCATACCACTGGGCTATGAGCAGCCCAAGGGAAATATGAGATGCTGTTCCTCCAATTTGCGTTTTGCCTCAGTCTGACAATGGAGGACACCTAGGCCAGAAAGGTCAGTGTGGGAATGGGAAGGAGAATTAAAGGACATTCTGATCTCAGGCAGTGACTATTGATGTGGCAATTTTTACAAATGGACAGCTCAGTTTAAAAAAAAAAGGGAATACTTGAAATATTCAGCAGGTCATTTTTGTTGGGAGATATTGTTGGGAGGGCAATATTTCAGGACAAAGATTGCATCAGAATTACTGGATTGTGATTAGCTTTAAGCATACTTTTGACTACTTTTGCCCCCTCACCCAAAAGCACTTATCGTCAATTGTACAAGACTCAAGAGTGTTTAACTTTAGAGATACAGCGTGGAAACAGGCCATTTGGCCCACTAACACTATCTAACATTTTCCATACACTGGGGCACTTTACAATTTTATTGAAGCCAATAAACCTACAAAACCACGCATCTTTTGAGGGTGGGAGGTAACTGGAGCACTCGGATGAAACACACGTGGTCAGGATCGAACCCGGGTCTCTGGCGCTGTAGAGCAGCAACTCTACCACTGCGTCCCTCTGCTACCCTGCGCATTTAATTGTCATATATATAAAAAATGGAACAATTACATTCTTACTTGGAGCAGCATAACAGGTCTGTAAGCACAATACTCATAAATAGCATAAACAAAAATATTTCCAATAATTAAAAAAAAACAATATTAGTGCAGGAGAACCCGAAGAGCAACCAAGTCAGTTTGTACTTCATTGTTTAGTTGGTATTGTGCAGTATTCAAGAGCCTGATGGTTGCTGGGAAGCAGCTGTTCTTAAACCTGGCAGTCACAGTTTACAGAACAACCATTAGTTTAATGTTGAATCCTCCTGCCTTATAGGATCGGACATTGCAGCATATCATGCATTTACCATTCTCCTGTGGACTACGTACATAGGGCACACAATGAGTTGATACACAATGACATGGATATGCAGGGAATGGAGAGACATGGATATGGAGAGACGGGGAATGGAGGGAGATGGATATGCAATGAATGAAAGGATATGGATAGGGAGGGATATGGATTTGTGGGGAAAGGAGGGATATGGATATGGAGGGATATGGATATGTGGGGAATGGAAGGATATGGATCTGCAGGGAATGGAGGGATATGGATATGGATCTGTAGACAGGAGGAATTGGTTTAATTTGGCATGGTGTTCGACACTGCCATTGTGGGTGTAAGGGCTGTACTGTTCTACAATTCTATGATGCTCTGCATGTGCACGTTCCAGCAGCTGCCCTGTGTAACCCAGTGCTCTCACCCTTGTTTTCTCAGATGGCATTCACAGCGTCACTGCCCAGTGCACCCTGCAGGTCACCATCATCACCGACGAAATGCTGAGCAACAGCATCACCCTTCGCTTGGAGAACATGTCCCAGGACCGCTTCCTCTCCCCCCTTCTCTCCCTCTTTGTGGAGGGAGTGGCGACGGTGTTGGCCGCCATGAAAGAGGACATTGTGATCTTCAACATACAGAACGACACGGACGTAAAGGCCACGATCCTCAACGTCAGCCTCTCCGTGCTGGTCCCCGGTGGGGCCCACAATCAGTTCTTCTCCTCCGAAGACCTGCAGGAGCAGATTTACCTGAACCGTACCCTCTTGACGGCCATTTCCACCCAAACGGTGCTGCCGTTCGACGACAATATCTGCCTGCGGGAGCCCTGCGAGAACTACATGAAGTGTGTGTCTGTGCTGAAGTTCGACAGCTCGGCCCCGTTCATCACCTCCAACACCATCCTGTTCCGTCCCATCCATCCCATCAACGGCCTGCGGTGCCGGTGCCCTGCCGGATTCACCGGGGACTACTGCGAGACAGAGATCGACCTGTGCTACTCCAACCCCTGTGGCAACCATGGCACCTGTCGTAGCCGGGAAGGTGGATTCACCTGCGAATGTCACGAAGACTACACAGGTGAGTCTACATGTTGGTCCACAACAAGGATTCATGTAAGGTACACACAATTGCTGGGGAAACTCAGCGGGTGCAGCAGCATCTATGGAGCGAAGGAAATAGGCGACGTTTCGGGCCGAAACCCTTCTTCAGACTGATGGGGGGTGGGGAAAGAAAGAAGGAAAAGGGGAGGAGGAGGAGGAGCCCGAGGGCGGGCGGATGGGAGGGTGGGAGGAGACAGCTAGAGGGTTAAGGAAGGGGAGGAGACAGCACGGGCTAGCCAAATTGGGAGAATTCAATGTTAATGCCATAAGGACGCAAGGACCCCAGACGGAATATGAGGTGCTGTTCCTCCAATTTCCGCTGTTGCTCACTCTGGCAATGGAGGAGACCCAGGACAGAGAGGTCGGATTGGGAATGGGAGGGGGAGTTGAAGTGCTGAGCCACCGGGAGGTCAGGTAGGTTATTGCGGACTGAGCGGAGGTGTTCGGCGAAACGATCGCCCAACCTACGCTTGGTCTCACCGATGTAAATCAGCTGACATCTAGAGCAGCGGATGCAGTAGCTGACATCTAGAGCAGCGGATTCATGTAAGCCGCTCTGTTGCAATGGAAATCATTTCTCTTCCTATAATATCATTGCATCCCATTAGACAGACACAAATGCCGGGGTAACTCAGCGGGTCAGTCAGCATCTCTGGAGTAAGGGAATTGGTGACGTTTTGGGTCGAGACCCTTCTTCAAGCCCGTCGTCTGTCTTGACCCGAAACCTCACCTATTCATTTTCTCCAGAGATGCTGCCTGACCTGCTGAGTCACTTTTGTGTCTTTCTTTGGTGTAAACCAGCATCTGCAGCTCCTTCTTCTCCACATTCTTTCACGGCTTTAAACTGAATTGTTTACTCGTTTGCCCAAGCAATGTGGAATTCAGTGGTTCCCTGGTTCTTTATTATCACATACACAGAGGTACAATGAAATTATGGAGTTGCATACAGTGCAGTAAAGTCAGCTATGGTAATATCTTGCAGAAACAAAGAATTGCAGATGCTGGTTTATTCCAAAGATAGACACAAAGTGCTGGAGTAAATGGCCTGTCCCACTGATGCGATTTTTTCGGCGACTTGTCATCACCCGTCATAGTCGCAGCAGGTAGCGGGGTGACCTGTATGGTTGTGAGTAGTCGCCCAAAGAGTCGCACCTTTTTCTGGTCGCCGCTGGATTTTCGACACGTTGAAGATTTTCGGTGACTTGCTGCGACTATGACGGATGCTGGCAGTCGCCGAAAAAAATCGCGTAAGGGGGTCAGGCCCTTAACTCAGTGGGCCAGGCAGCATCCCTGGAGAAAAGAAAAAGATTTAGTCTGAAGAAGGGTCCTAACTTGAAACTTCATCTATCCATGTTCTCCAGAGATGCTGCCTGACCCGTTGAGGCCTGGATAGAGTGAATGTGGGGAAGATGTTTCCACTAGTGAGAGAGTCTAGGACCAGAGTGCATGACCTCAGAATGAAAATATGTACCTTTAGAAAGGAGATGAGGAGGAATTTTCTTAGCCAGAGGGTGTTGAATCTGTGGAATTCATTGCCACAGTTGATTGTGGAGGCCAAGTCGTTGGGTGTTTTTAAACTGGAGATTGACATGTATGGGGAGAAGGCAGGAGAATGGGATTGAGTGGGAAAGATAGATCAGCCATGATTGAATGGTGAAGTAGACTCGATGGGCTGAATGGCCTAATTCTGTAACTATCTTATGAACTCATTCTGCTCCTATTTTCTGTTTTGCCTAAAGCTGAGAGCACACTAAGTACATCTGAAACAGCTTTTATTTTTATTTGCCAGTTATTTAAAGACAGTTTTTGAAATGCGTCTCCTGGCAATTAAGGAAAATAGGAAAAAAAGTTATGGCTCTTTATATAGCTCTCTATATATGGCTATATATATATATATATATTGCAATGTATTGATTTCTTTCTACATTAATCTTGTATTACACTTAGGTAGAAAGAACGGAAAGGTCACCTCTTATCTGAAAGGTGCAAGACTAGGTGGGGTGGAGGAACAAAGGGGTGCCAGAATGCTAATACCCAATCAATAAAAAGTTGGTGCCACAGTACACTGTAGAAGCTGAAAGCTGGAGCAGAGCACAAAATGCTGGAGGGATTCAGTGGACCGGGCAGCATCTGTGGAGGGAGTGGACAGGCGACGTTTCGGGACCCTTCTTCAGACTGATGGCGTAGAGAGGAAAAAGCTGGAAAAGAGTTGTGGGGGTGGGACAAAGCCTGGCAAGTGATAGGTGGATACAGGTGAGGGGAGGGGGTGATTTTGGTGGAAGAGTGGAGCAAATGACAAAGGCTGGAGGTGAAAAGTTGGATAGGACGGGAAATAAAAGATGCTTGAATTTCTAAGGCTTAATGCTTAACCTCAAAGTGATCTTGTCTGTGCTAGCATGTACACCTCCCAGATTTAGGAATGTGGATTACAAAGCCCTTGGGTGAGATGAAGGGAAATATGAATCAACAATTGCTCGCTTTGTTTGGTTGGTAATTTGTGAATGAACGGAAGGTTCTTTTTGCAAGCAGACTTGCATGTTTCAGTGTTCCCGCGAACATCCAGACATTGAATAAGCTTGTTCCATGGTTGGGACTTGTATCATTTTACAAAGACTGAATATCTCAACCAGCTCCTAAAAAACAGACACTCCACTCTAATGCATCAGGAATGTGCCATCAATTCCTCTCACTGTTTCATAGAAACATAGACATAGAAACATAGAAATTAGGTGCAGGAGTAGGCCATTCGGCCCTTCGAGCCTGCACCGCCATTCAATATGATCATGGCTGATCATCCAACTCAGTATCCCGTACCTGCCTTCTCTCCATGCCCTCTGATCCCCTTAGCCACAAGGACCACATCTAACTCCCTCTTAAATATAGCCAATGAACTGGCCTCGACTACCCTCTGTGGCAGAGAGTTCCAGAGATTCACCACTCTCTGTGTGAAAAAATTTCTTCTCATCTCGGTTTTAAAGGATTTCCCCCTTATCCTTAAGCTGTGACCCCTTGTCCTGGACTTCCCCAACATCGGGAGCAATCTTCCTGCATCTAGCCTGTCCAACCCCTTAAGAATTTTGTAAGTTTCTATAAGATCCCCTCTCAATCTCCTAAATTCTAGAGAGTATAAACCAAGTCTATCCAGTCTTTCTTCATAAGACAGTCCTGACATCCCAGGAATCAGTCTGGTGAACCTTCTCTGCACTCCCTCTATGGCAATAATGTCCTTCCTCAGATTTGGAGACCAAAACTGTACGCAATACACTAGGTGTGGTCTCACCAAGACCCTGTACAACTGCAGTAGAACCTCCCTGCTCCTATACTCAAATCCTTTTGCTATGAAAGCTAACATACCATTCGCTTTCTTCACTGCCTGCTGCACCTGCACGCCTACTTTCAATGACTGGTGTACCATGACACCCAGGTCTCGCTGCATCTCCCCTTTTCCTAATCGGCCACCATTTAGATAATAGTCTGCTTTCCTGTTTTTGCCACCAAAATGGATAACCTCACATTTATCCACATTATACTGCATCAGCCAAACATTTGCCCACTCACCCAGCCTATCCAAGTCACCTTGCAGTCTCCTAGCATCCTCCTCACAGCTAACCCTGCCCCCCAGCTTAGTGTCATCCGCAAACTTGGAGATATTGCCTTCAATTCCCTCATCCAGATCATTAATATATATTGTAAATAGCTGGGGTCCCAGCACTGAGCCTTGCGGTACCCCACTAGTCACTGCCTGCCATTGTGAAAAGGACCCGTTTACTCCTACTCTTTGCTTCCTGTTTGCCAGCCAGTTCTCTATCCACATCAATACTGAATCCCCAATGCCGTGTGCTTCGGGAGGGGAACCAAATAACGTGTAATATCTGAGCACACTTCAGAATTCTTAGTCAAACCTTATTGCAGTGACTCCATTGTTATTGTATTCAAAATGTCCACTCGAACTCCGAAAATCCATTCTCAGCAGCAATGTCCACCGTAAAGATTAGTTTAGAGATACAGCGCAGAAACGGGCCCTTCAGCCCAACGAAGTCTGCAGCGACTAGCGATCCCCGCACAGTAACGCTCCCCATCACACATTAGGGACAATTTTTTACATTTATACCAAGCCAATTAACCTACAAACCTGTACGTTTTTGGAGTGTGGGAGGAAACCGAAGATCTCGGAGAAAACCCACGCAGGTCATGGGATGAACGTACAAACTCCGTACAGGCAATGCCCGTAGTCAGGGTCAAACTCTGGTCTCCGGCGTTGTAAGGCAGTAACTCTACCGCTAGGGCACCGCGCCGACCAGCGATTGCCCAATACACTAGTTCTATCGTATACATTAGGAGCAATTTACAGAGGCCAATTAACCTATAAACCCGCACGCCTTTGGCATGTGGGAGCAAACCCACGCAATCTCAGGGAGAATGTGCAAACTCCACAAAGTCAGTACCCAAGGTCAGGATCGAACCTGGGTCTCTGGCGCTGTGAGGCAGCCACTGTGCTGTCCACTGAAGCCGTACATTTTCAAGGTATGTGAACAGAAAAATTAAATCTTTAAATTTGATTGATATAGTATATAGAATTCTAGATGGCGTCGTAAAGTCATACTGCTCAGAAACAGGCCCTTCAGCCCAACTGCAGATCAAAATGCCCCATCTAAGCTAGTCTTATTTGCCCACGCCCGGCCCATATCCCTCCAAATCTTTCCTAACTACATACCAGTCCAAATGTCTTCTAAATGTTATTTTATAGTACCTGCCTCAACTACTTCCATTGACAGCTCATTCCAAATACCCTCCACCCTCTGTGTAGAAAAGGTTACCCCCTCAGCTTCCTATTAAATCTTTCCCCTCTCACTTTAAACCTATGCCCTCTAGTTCTTGATTCTCCTACCCTGGGTAAGACTGTGCATTCACCCTATCTAGGCCTTTCCTGATTCTGTACACCTCTGCAGGATCATCCCTCAGTCTCCTGCCCAACCTCTTTCTATAGCTCGGGCCCTCAAGTCCTGCTCACATCTTCGTAAATCTTTCCAGCTTCGAGGCATCTTTACATTAGTGATTTTGCTTTTTAACATAAAGTAGAAAGTAGAATAGTACGTCACAAGAACAGGCCCTTCGGCCCATAATATTTGTGCCGTAAAAGATGCCAAGACCAACTCTTACCTGCCTGTACAAAATCATTATCCCTCCATTCCCTGCACGTCCCATGTGCCTGTCCAAACATCTCTTAAGCACCACCATCGTATGTGCCTGTACCATCTCTCCCGGCAGTGTGTTCCAGGCACCCATCACCCTCTACGTAAAAAAGATGCCCCGCACATCTCATTTACACTTTGTCCCTCTCACCTGAAAGATATCCCCTCTGGTATTTGATTTTTCCATCCTGGGTAAAAAGATTCTGCCTGTTTAACTTATC